>NC_057800.1:351611086-351787126 GCF_018294505.1 Triticum aestivum | reverse complement strand
TGTTCATCCAAAGGCAGCATCGATCGGCTTCAGTTAGCAGCAGTAGCGAAGGAATCACTCGATCGGGTTCAGTTAACAGCCATTGATCGATCGCTCGGGTTCAGTAACGCATAGCCTGCAGTGCAATCGCTCGGGTTCAGTTAGAGCCCAACGCCTCGCTCGGGTTCAATTAGAGCCAACGCTTCGCACACACGCACATACGTGTACGAGAGAAACGTGCATCACTCGGCCCCCGACCTCCCACCATAACCGGGAACTCCCTGAAATTTTCCTCGCCCTCGCTTCTACCATGGTTTTTTCCGTCATGGACGGCCCAAAGAATGTCATGCAGCTGCGTCTCTGGCCCGCCCAGGATGAAAAGCCCATTTTCTGTCATGATTTTTTGTCATAGAAGTAGGAGCCCACCACATCTATGATGATACCGGGTTTTGTCACAATTATCATCATAGAAGTGTCATATGTATGACAGAGAAAATTTCGTTCGGCCCAAAATGTCACGGATGTGTCTTTTTTTGTAGTGAGGAGAGGAATAAGGTTGGGAGAGAGGCATAGCTAGAGTGTTGAAGGGTTGGTGGTGGATTTGCTTCTCACAAATGGTGGGAGAGGCCTGCTAGATAAACAGAGGGCATGAATACAATATCAATAAGAGAGGGGATGCCTGCATGTCTGTGCACGTACATGTGAGAGACGGGTCAGGAGCATGAATGATGAGGGGGCAATATGGTTGTGGTAAGCAGACATAACTACATAGGAATATCAATCATCATGTGTCGGAGAAAGGGAGAGACATAACTTGTGAGGTACGTCGATCGGTGCGTGGGGAAAAATAGTTATAGTCGACCTAGGTATATGTAGGGAGATCGATCGGTATACATGCATGCATGTGTTAGAAGCAAATAAGGCCTGGAGAGAAGGATAGAGAGAGAGGGATGTGGCTAGGAGGTTGTGTGAGAGGCCTACTATATTGAGGGGAAAGGAGTGTGCAAGTATGAGATCGATGAAAAGAGGGGCGGGAGTGTGCACATGCGTGGAACCATATTAGACCGAGGGGGCATGGATGGTGAGAAGAGAAGAGGGAAAGCTTGTGTTTCTGGTAGGCACACCTGGCTAGAGAGGTATATCGATCGGTGTGTCCTAGAAAGAAGGAGTTGGGGGGAATACACACACCATGGGTGAATGACCTAAAGAGAAATGACGAATGTGCGCGATGGAGCTAGAGAATGCTGACGGAGGGTGAGAGAGAGGCGGGCATGTGCATGCACGAGAGAAAGTTAGCACTAGCTACAAAGATAAGATGATTGTTTGCGTGTAAAAGACGAATAGAGATCACAATTCATTATAAAAGTGGATTCAGATATTTGAACAAGAGATCATAGTGTTTTAAACTGACGCATGCATGAATATAATGGTGATACGCATGGTGTGGTTTTGAACATGTTATACTACATATAATATGTAGAACATTTATTTGAATTTGTGATAATGTGTGGCTTTTGCAGCTCATGGCTAAATACTTGTCATAATTTAGGGGGCGGGGCACTATACTTTGTGTGATAAACATAGTGTACGTATGAAACATGGTTTAGATTATGAAGATCTAGTTAGTACATCAAATGTACTATTATTTGGAATCAACATCAAGGGTATTCAAAATTTTGAATTCAAATTTATATAGTACACATAGTTCATATCTATCTCTATAATCATGTGGTGTGTTGTTAAGATAATATACAAATGATGGTTTAACTTGCAACAATCATGATTGTAGATTCTTATTCAAATAGAGAAATGCATACAAATTTAGTTTAAATTGCAGCGGTAGTATAGACATTTGGAATGCACTAAAATGTTCGTATGAGTAGGTTACATGCATTATATGGCTAGTGAAAAAATTTAATTGGACATAACCTGGATTCATAGCTTTGAATAGCATTTGTACAGTAAAATGGGACAAGACTCTCTCTTTGTGTTGTGCGAATAGTTTTTTTCGTTGAGGGAAGTTCGAATTGATTTGGTACGTACATTATTACATGTTAGGCTTGTCCCTAAATTTCAACCCGCGCCTTGTTATCCCGAAAATTCAGATATCATGCTCCCAAAACTCGCGCCTTTAGAACCCGCGCCTTACTATCTCAAAATTACAACGCGCACGAAAACTCCCTCCAGCTGCCAAATCTCGACACGCGGAAGCCCCCTTCTAACCATGAGCGGAAAGGGCCGCTAGTTCGAATCGGTGGGGGTACTTTTGTAACACACCCTATGATAGAGGCGAGGGGCCCGATCTTTCGATCATATGAAAATAATCGATTTGATGGAGACGACTTTGACGATCCGACTATAAACATGCATGACATTGCGCCTAAGAAATCACTAAGCCAATCTCCCGAGCTTACTGACGATGCTAGAAGCACGATCAGCCTGACCACGAAGGTCTATTCCTACATGCAATCGAAGAACAAGCAAGAATATGGCAATACAATATGAATATTGCGAATATAGATGAAGTATTGATAAATGTGGGCATCCGAAAGCGGTCTTGGCCTGGTCGTTGGACACAAACGAAGTACACAAAGTTGCAATGGCTAACTTTTAACTAAAAAAATCCCAAGCAAAAAGCTACTAGATGGATCTATTTATATAGGAGCAAGGGGTGGCGGCCAAGGAGTTGGGAGGACGTCACAAGACAGCCTAAAACTAACCCCAGGTCGTACAAGGCTAATGGGCATAAGTGGAGGTGATGCAACACCTTTGGACTTGTAGTTTTACTCAGATTCTGTTGCAGTGTCAGATTGTTTCATCAATAACTCAATGATCTGGCCTAATTTTAACATGAATAAAATTGGGTTGGAAAGAGCATGAAATCTAATTTTCAACAAAAAAGAATCACCCAATTCAGAGTCCATATGAAAGAGTTCTTGCCGTTTTGAGTTAGGAATGTGTGTGTAGTTTGAATCTGAGTCCAGAACGTGAGAGACTTGGACTCTATCTTCTCTTGGCCCAAAAGTGAGGTGAGACGACTTTTTGAACATCATATAAACTTCTCTTTTCCCTTATCTTCATATGTGGATTGTACAAATGTCCCATACACCTACAATTAGACGTGGCACAAAAGTCCATGAAGTATTTTTGTCCAGGATAACATAAATAAATTATTGCATAGTTAGCATTAGAAATTACCTCACGAATATGCATATATGCAATATTTTTGGTCGTATCAAAGGTAGAAATGTCCTCATCATCCTCCCCTTCTTGAAAACAAAGCTGTCCTCGGCATTTCTTAATCTAGAATGTGGCTAACAAAAGAGACAAGGTGTACATGTTGTATATGTATATGTCATCCATTTTTACTTCCCTTAGTTTTTGCACATATGACACATGTATACATGAGTAACTTTCATAGTTCATAAAATACAGAGCCAAAATATTATCACAAGAAGTAGAAGGCATAAAAATATTGCAACTCAGTTTGCACATATAAGTGAAGCTCTTATTCATATCAAAAGATTGACAATGTTCATCATTAAACCATCCCAACATTGGTGAATAAACCTTAGGTGCATCAAATTGACATGCTACAACATGCTTAAATAAGCAAACACGCAATAAGTCATGTGACACAAAATCATCACCAAGGTTAGAGGTCATATTAAAATGATTAAACATTGGTTCTTTTGTATCAATAGTTAATTCAATGGGTGCACTCAAAATTGTTGGTATTTCAGATGTTTGATCACATGACGCATTCATGACAGTAACTCGATTCTCAAAAATAGGTGGTGTGCTCATCTCAATAGGTAACTCAACACATGATGTATTCAAGTTAACTAGGCATGCATCATTCTCATGTGAAGTTATATCGTCAATACATTTACTGTTACCTTGTCGCAAAGATGTAGCTAATGTATATACGAACGATGATTATGTAGCATACACTTGAGATGGTGTCATGCTCACAATCTGAGGTGTGGCTGCTCTAGTAGGTGCAATGGTGGAGGAACCAACCGGTGGTGGTGAGCATGAACTGGAATAGTAGTTGTTGTAGTCACCCAATGCATCCTCCTGTATTTGTCTCTCAAAGGTACAATCACGAACATACATACCAGTAATGCAACGAGAATATACTGAAATCTTGCACGAATATCATGGTTCAAACCACCAAAAAATCTATTAATTGTATCATCCTTAGATTCTTCTATGTCACAATTATGCATATAAGATTTGAACTCTTGGTAGTAAGCATGAACAGTGTTACTGCCTTGTTTTAATTGTTCCAATTTGCATAGCAATTCATGATGATAGTAAGGGGGAAAAATTGTTGTCTCATTACAACTTTCAAATCTTTCCAAGTTGTGGGTTGATTATCAATGTTTTTCTTACAATGCACACTCCACCAAACAGAAGCAAAACCAGTAAATGCTCCAGTGGTAGTTCGTACTCTCTCAAGTTCTGGAAAATCATGGTGACTAAAACTTGTTCTACTTCAAGCTCCCAAGCCAGATAAATAGCAGGATTAAATCTACCCTCAAATGACGGTAAAGAGATAACCTGACCATGTTCTTGTGTGTGTTGTCCCACCTCTCGTGATGGAGAAGATGTATATGTGGTCCAAGAACTTCTATCTCCAGAACTTGTCATGATTAGTAGAAAAAAGAAACAAAATTCAAGAATAATAGTCTTATGAACTACTAGGATGTGTGGTAAAGCGCTCACGGTAGAACAAATATCAATATCTTACAAGGTCTTACGAAGCAGCAGGTGGTGACAGGCAACCAGCGGTGTCAAATAACTCTGAAGATTGAGTAAAGGGATTGCCAGGGGAACGTATGTATACACGATGTAGAAATATGTGGATCTTGGAAGGCTTAAATATATGGTAGCAAAAGATTAGCAATAATCAATTCAGAGATGCAATGTTGAATAAACGCTCAACGATGGTACGGTGTTGGTCCTAGGCTACACCAGACTAGAGACGCGAGCCTAGAACACTAATGAGGTCATGGCGTAGCACAACTAGCATCAATAAAGGATATGAAGTAGCTCTGGACAGCAAGATAAAAGTGAAGATCACAATAGCAGTCTAGATAATGATGTGAAACAACTTCCAAGCAGGATATACCAACAACTTCCTCTCCAACTTCCCCCTGGAAATGTTTGTGCCAATTTTCTAATAATTTTTCTCCAGAATGGCACTGACTCGAGCTTTCAACGCAAAAAGAATCACTCAACTCCGAGTTGATATGAGGAGTCAAAAAATTCTAAAACTGGAACAAGCTGTGTTCGTGAACTTCAGAGCGCAAAAAGACCTATTTAGAAGCTGATTTTGAGGTGTCAAATATTGAACTTGCGTCTGCAACTACTTAGATGCGGCTCGTCGCTAGCTTTATTTGAGTACTCACGGAGCCAAAACGGACTTAGTATGAGGAAAAGATATGATTGTTTTAATGAATAGTGCACAAAATAGATTCCAATCCGAATTCAGCTACGAGATTGACTCTAGATAGAAATGAATTTTGTTTTTATTATTTTTTTCCTCACACTTTTTTCTTTTTCTTTCTCTTCTTTTTTCTCTTTTTTTCTTTGTCTTTTTTTATCTCTCCTTTTTTCCAAAACAAACTAGATAAAATGCAGATTGGATCAAGGGAAGATGTGAACGACCTCAACTATGATTATGACAATGAACGGTGGGTAGCATGTGGTGGAAATTGATGGATGGGACGGTGGTGAGCGGAAGGGATAATGATGCAGTGGCGATGTGACTAATGAGAACAAAACTCGAAACTCTAAAGGAACTAGACAATAAGAGTACCAACTCGCATGATGATGCAACCGAGAATTCAATAATGCAAACAATGAAAAGAAAATTGCAAAGGCTCGCACTAGTTTGGACAAAGGATGAATAGATCTAACTTTTTGTCTGTGGATTTTTCATGGATAATAGGTAAGATAAATAAATCTAATCTAGGGAAAACTGGAAATTCTCACTGAGCAACCTGAAAACTGATACCACTTGATAGAGGCGAGGGGCCCGATATTTCGATAAGATGATAACTATCGATTTGGTTTAGACGACTTTGACGATTCGACTACAAATGTGCACGACGTTGCGCCTTAGCAATCGCTAAGCCAATATCCCGAGGTTACTGACGATGCTGGAAGCACGATCAGCCTGACCACGAAGGTATATTCCAGCATGCAATCGAATAACAAGCAAGAATATGTTAATGCAATCTGAATATTGCGAATATAGATGAAGTATTGATAAATGTGGGGATCCGAAAGCGGTCTTGGTCTGGTCGTTGGACATAAACGAACTACACAAAGTTGCAATGACTAACTTTTAACTAAACAAATCGCAAGGAAAAAGCTACTAGATGGATCTACTTATATAGGAGCAAGGGGTGACGACCAAGGAGGTGGGAGGACGCCCCAAGGCAGCCTAAAACTAACCCTAGGTCGTACAAGGCTCATCGTCCTAAGTGGAGGTGACGCAACACCTTTGGACTTGTAGTTTGACTCAGATTCTGCTGCAGCATCAGATTGTTTCGTCAATAACTCAATGCTCCGGATGAATTTGAAGGTGAATCCAATTGGGATGGAAATAGCACAAAATCTACTTTCTAACAAAAAAAGTATCACCCAATTTGGAGTCTGTATGAAAGAGTTCTTGCCATTTTGAGTCAGGTATGTATGTGCAGTCCGAATCTAAGTCCAGAACATGAGAGACATGGACTCTATGTTCTCTTAGCCTAAAAGTGATGTGAGAGGACTTTTTGAACATCACACAAACTTCTATTTTTCCCTTATCTTCATATGTGGATTGTACAAATGTCCCATACACCTGCAATTGCACATGGCAGAAAAGTCTATGAAGTATTTTTGTCTTGGATAACATAAATAAATTATTGCATAGTTGGATTGGAAATCACCTCACTAATATGCATATATGCAATATTTTTGGTCGTATCCAAGGTAGTCATGTCCTCATCACCCTACATTTTGGACAAGCGCGTCTCTAAGTCATGGTTTCCCCCTCCCATCACCTCTCTGCTCCAGTTGCAAAACCCCACCCTCCTCCGTCTGCCACCCCACCGCTGCCCAACCGGAGCCTCTTCCCCGACGATGTCATCCACCGCAACAGCTCGACGTCCCTCATCCACCTCCCCGGATGAGGATACTTCATCGATCTCATCGTCTTGCCGGTTCATCCGCCCCGTCCTGCACCTCCAAGGAGTTGCTCTAACGATCGCCTCGTCTATCGCGGCTGATCCATCCCCACATCACCGCCTTAACCTGCTCCACCGGAACCGCAACATCCTCACCGACTCCTTCGGCAAAGTCGAGGCCTACTCGGCGCCACCAAAGAGTTTGTACACTCATCACATCGCATCTCGTCCTTAACTTGACCTCCCGGCGCCGATAGTGCTTGATCCTGCACCCCCATGGCGCGGCTACCTCAAAGCCGGTGCGCCAATGACATATCCACGATGACTCTCCCCTAGTGTGAGGCTCCCTTAGTGGCAGCATCCATACCAACCAGATCTGCTGCTGCTCCTCCGGCTCTCTCTCGCGCTGCTGCTGCTCCGACTCTTGCTCGTGTTGCTACTGTTGCTCCATTTATCGCTCGGTCGCGCTGCTGCTCTTCTCATCCCCTCGCTCGTGCTGCTGCTCTGCTCTTGCTCCCGCTCGCGCTGCTGATGCTGGTACACGGGCTACTGCAGCTACACGAGTTGCTGCTCGGGCTCTAGTTTGCGTTGTTCCTCCAGGCGCTGATGCTGCAGCTACTATCTGCTACTGTGTTCCCTATAGATCGCCTGCTGATTTAGATCACTGTTTCTCTACTACTAGTGCTCGAGCGGCCGAAACTACATGTAAAGTGCCTCTCTGCTACCAGTGCGTTCAGTTTTGACAGTAACATTCAGCTTCCAAAGTAAATTTCAGTTTCGACAGTTAAGTTCGGAGTCAACAGTTTTTACTTCATCTATTGTAGTCAGGAGTTGGTGATGTAAATTTTACATCTATCACTTTTTGGTAATGTATTTTACATCATCTATTCGATATGCTATTAGAATCTCACTTGAGATTAATGATGTATGTCTTGTACTGCTTCAGCCTTGACGTCTTACGGCTCGCCAGAGCTGCTCCAATGACGGAACCATCCATCACAACAGAGCAGTACCCTGGACGCCGTCTATAGATGCCTCAAATCTTCCTCCACACCTCCAATAGCCACCTCTGCGGCAACTTCTTCAGCGATCAATCCAATGATGCTGAGGTCGACACGGCTATGCCAAAGAGGTTGTACACTTGTTGCATCACTTATTACTCTACATTCATGTCGATCTATTAGGGCTATTTTGGTTCAAAGGAAAACATGAAGGAAAAACATAGCAATAGGAAATTTTTCCTATGGTACTCTACTATTCAATTATTCATGCATTTCATTGAAAGGAATGGAGCAAAACATCCACCTGGACCAACTTTTCAAAATCCTATGCATGAAAACAAGACTAAGTGCATTAGTGGTAGAATAACATTCTAACTATACACACTTTCCATATGGTTTCACTTTAATTTGGCCATGTTTGTTTGCATTCCTATGCTCTTCCAATTCCTGTGAACCAAACACCCAAGTTGACAGAAATCCTATGTTTACAAATGCTCCATTTCCCACGTGCATTCCTATCCTATTCTGGTGTTTTTCCTATCCCTGCATTTTTTGAATCCTACAAGCCAAAGGAGGCCTTACAGAATTACTTCAGTTACAGATAGGTGTCGAAGAAAACTTTGTGTGGGTTGTCCTGCTCCTGCCGCACGTCGTCAACCTCACCTGAACTGCTCCATCGACAGAACCAGCCACCATACCAGACATCACGACTCCTGGCCATCTTTAGCCGCCTCAAATCTCCTTCCCTGCCGCTGGCACCCACCGCAACTACATCACCATCATCGACTCAGTAGATGAACCTGAGGAGTACACGGGTCCACAAGAGAGGTCGCACTCTTTTGTTTCTGCTTATGTTATGCATTTCTTAATATTACCTGCTACTTTATCGTCCTGTTCACCTCTTAGACTCCAAGTCAGGTCCAAATTAATGTTCAAACTTGAGTTTAAAAAATGCTTGTGGGGCATATCGAGGCAGCAATGAATAGTATCTCTGTCTATTATCTGGTTCACCTAGGATATTCCTATGTTGTTCATCTTGGGTGCGAAACAAACAGTAAAGCAATTATCATCTGTTTTTTATTAAATTAAAGCTATCATTATTTTTGGAGCTACCCACTGGTTGTTACCATCACTCTAGATTTTTGCATGCCCTCCTTACATAATCTCACTATATTTTTTCCGTATGCATGTCAGATATTGTACACAATCATGCTAAACATGTAAAGAAAAGGAGAAGAGTTTTGCGCGACAATACAATGTCATGTAGACATCGCTCCATGGTGAGTGCAATGGCAAACCCTCCCCCCCTCCAGATTGTAATCCAGAGGAAGATACCTGTTCTGAGGCGGATTCAGACAGAGCTGGCCACTCCTATTTACCCCCTGAGGTGTTTGCTCTAACTTTGCATGATGATGTTGGTCATATCATGCATATTTTGCCTTGCAGTGCTTACTGTCGACATCATATATGTCATCTGCTTAGTTTAGACATGTTCTGTAAAGCCACCTATTTAGTTTCTATATCATATATGTGAAATATGCAATCTCATCTCTTTTAGCTAGTCATAATATATGTGAAATATGCAATGCCATCCCGTTTAACCAAGCACCATATATTTAAATGATATCTTGCCAATTATTTTCTTCATTACATTTCCATTTGTCGACAATGTTTGTACATTCAACTACTCTTCCTATGAATAAGCCATTTGAGGGGTGATGGAAAATTTTGGAGTGAAAACAAGGTCTTCAGAGTAGACAGTGCTACCTATCGAAGCAGATCTCTTGCTGGGCCCCGATAGCTCCTCAGAGATGGATTCAGAGATAGATGACCAGTCCTATTCCCCCACCGAGGTGTATGCTATAACTTGGCATGGTTATACTGCTCATATCATGCATATGGTGTCTTGCATTGCATATTTTAGACATCATATGCACAATATTCAACACCATGTTCTTAGCTCAGACATCATATATGTGAATGCCCTCTTCTTAGTATATACATCACATGTGTGAATTATATCATGTGATACTGATTACTTAGATAACATGTATGTGAATTATGTCATGTGAACCTGTTTACTAAAGACATCATATAATTATCTCATGCCATCATGTTTAGTTAGTCATCATATCATTGAATTATGTCATGCTATGCTATCCAGTTTAGATAGACATCATATATGTGAAACTATGTCATGCTATCCTTTTTAGTTAAACAATATACATGTGAACTATTTCATCCCCTGTTTTTTCCACACTATCTATTGCATCTGTCTCTCATACAACGTCGGTGCATTCAACTATGTTTCTTGTTTATCAGCCATTTGAATTGGAGCGGGTGATGGCAGCCAACAGAGTAAAAACACGGTCTTCAAATAAAATAGTGATACCTCCTGGTGGAGATAGCACCCTGGTTGTACATGCACGAGAACCGGCCCTACCACATAATCTAACATGTGCTAATATCTCAGGACGAGGTAACCTGTGCTAATACCTCTGCTATCTTCAAGAATGCTTGGTGGCAGTATCAGAATTACCTAAAGAGAATGTACTTCACTGGCAAAGAAACTCATCAAATTCCTTTACGTTCTCCTGAAACACATTTATGGGACGATGACCAGGAACGCCTTGTTCTGTATTGGTCCCAAACCAAGAATGTGGTAAGGTCTATGAGCTCATTTTTTATTTTTACATACTATATGCCTGCATCTTACTGTACTTTGTTCGTGTAGAACAAGTGCTTAAACCTGAAGAACAAATGTTCTCATTTAAGATTACATTGCCATGGTGCATACTGCTTTGCTCTTGTATAACTGTATTTACTCATACAAACTTATCTTTAAATTGAAGGATCCAATCAAAATTCCAATGGCACAACAGGTATGTTTAAGCATGTTTCTTTAACAGTTTTGATCTTCTAATTTTCTCTATTGATTTCACTTTCAATTCTGTAGATAGTTGACTTCTCATATCATCCACGTTACTAGCATCACAATAGAGCCAATAGTGTTGTTGTACATGTATACCCGTGGTACCCATCTAAAATCATGTTGTGTCATGTAGTTTCCCACACTTGTATTCTTTCAATGTTGCTTTGTCTTGAACTGATATGATTAGAACCGTGTCTCTATTTTGATTTGGCAAGACAAGGCAGTGACCATAGGACATAGATATATGTTTGTTTGATGCTTTTATTATGTACTACTTGGCAATAGAAGACTTGGTAGTTTAATATTTTCCACCTTACTACTGAACTAGTTCACCGAAATGATTTTCATATACTATATGCTAAACATGTTATGTGTTCGCTTGTTTCTTCTTTTAGAATGTTGACAGAATATTGGGGAAGAGTACCTTATTAAGCAAGGGTAAAGGAAGTAATGTAGATAAGGTTCAGGATAGTGAGACATCCTTGTTGGTATCCAACAAAGAAGATAAAACAGCTAAGGAAAACTATCTTGAAGACAGTGAGACAACCCCAAAGTCCTGTCTTGGTGTAGTGTTCGAGTTACTGGCCACTATTGCTGGCACAAGCTCTTCGAACTCACTGTCTGAATCAATTTGGTTTCTTGAGTCTCAACTACAAGCTGGAAGACATCGATCAGCCGTGATGCGACAAGAAGAAGGACTATGGAAGTCCCTAGAGAATTCAGATTCATACTTTCTGGTGCAATAGCAAGCGTTAGAGGATTTTAGCACCAAACAAGAGAAAGATAATAAGCTTGCTAAGCTTATTGCCAATATGGTGGATACCCAGGATAATGTTTCTTGGGCTCTTGTGAAGTTGTTTCAGTTATGAACTTGTTTTGCTGCCGCATTTATTTGCACTGGTGGCCAATTTAGACGGCCAGTGTATGTAATATGCTGCTTTGTTACCTACATTTGCACTGGTGGTGTTTGATGCCCAGTGGATGTAATGTGTAATACCTGTAATAGCATACAGTTAGTTGCTTTTTTATTTATTTCCTTATTGTCTTGTTTAGTTGTTTGCTTGTAGTCACTGTAGTTCTTTTTCCACGTTTTTCTAGTGGCCACAATAACCTAATTTTTTATAACTAGGCCACAATAACCATGGGCAACATACGGACCGTTGTAACCATGGTCCTGCTACCTGCTGTTGTGACCATGGGCCTCCTATAGACCATAGGATCCATGGGCCTTCTACGGGCCGTATGATCGATTGGCGAAACATGGGCCGTACTATTCATGGACCAATAACGGTCCGCAAAATGGGCCATAAATGGGCTAGAGTGGAAATCGTGTGTTTATGGCCCAACCATACCGGGCCGTTAATAGGCCAGAATGCATAACGAGCTTAATTCTATCGACATGCATCACAGGTCGTTAATGGGTCGTATTTGATGACACTATGAAAATAGCCCAATGGGTTAATGGGCCACAAATGAGCCGACTATAACCACGACTGAACTTGGCCCACAACCGGAACAGGCCAGTAACGGACCGTAAGTAACCTAAGGCTGGAAATGAGCCCAAGAATAAATGGGCCCTTAGAAGGCCGAAAGTTAACACAAGCTGGAAACGGCCCAATGGAATAATGGGCCGTTAATGGGTATAAAGCGATACAATGTTCATTATGGGCCAGTTTCACCACGGGCCCTCTAATGGGCCCAAAGTTACAAAGGGCCTCGTATGGGCCGAAGGATGTCATGGGCCATACATGGGACGGGCGTTACAATGGGCTGGAATCAGATTGAACGGCCCAGATGATGGTACTGGGCCCAATTCGGATAGGACATAACGGGCCATGAGTTAGCGGGCTGTAAATGGGCTATATGCGAACAAGCCGTTAACAGGCTTTTCATGGGCCGACCCGCTACCTTTTGACCAAGTCAAGCAGCCGACCTTTTTCACCTGAATGGGCCTCTGTTGGGGCACGCCACGTGTCGATGTATCATAGGCACCTCCTGTCCAATGAGTGGATGACATCTGTCCCAACGCTGAGCCGACACATGGTTCCTCTGGCCATTGATAATTTTACACGTGGAAAATCCCATTGGTCCGGGCTGTTAACAGGTTATCAGATCCAAACCAGAACCTGATAGCTTAACGGCGACCCATTATGATGGATGCCATGTGTCAGTTACCCTTGATGAAAGCACTTCCATGACTCGCCATTTATCGTCATGGAAGTGAACACTTCTATGATGATAATTTTGGTATTGTCATGGAACACTTCTATGATAGCACATGTATGAATATCTTGATTCTGTAATAAAATCGGCATGGGTGTACATGCATGACAGAAAACGTGACCTACTGTGACAAACACGTATCATCACGGAAGTGGTTTTTTTGTAGTGATGACTCAGAGGATGACGCTGACGATCCACTACCTCCTCCTCCGCCACTACTGCCCCTTCCCTGCCATCAGAAGATGTTCCCTGCAGAATGGAAGTCTGGCTCGTCCAGAGCTGGAATAGCAATTCAGCCTCCATCAAAACCCCAACCTGATAGCGGCATATGTACCGTGCGTACATAACTATGCACTAAAGATACCATGGGCTAGGGTGGATGCCTACTAAAAATGTGGCCCACAATGCGGTTCGACGCTATCCGCACCCTCATATTCTTCCTTTTCTTCTTCTTATTTTTATTTTTTAGGTTCTTTACAACCCACATCACTTTTCCATGATACCAAGGGCCCTTCTTCCAGGCCCCTTATCTATGCTCAATTGTTTATCCTCTAAAAGGATCATACACCAAGGTGACAAGCAGCGCAAACGTGCAGCAGAGTATCCAAAGGATCGTCAAGATCATCTTTCCCTTTTTAGGACATGTATACTGCTTTCCCTTGTGCCCGGCATGTAAAATAGCCTAGATGCTTATCGCATCCTCTATAAAAATATGTTTTGACGTACCAATCAGACTATAATGGAAACAGTTTCGCCCAACCCTGTTTGGTGTTGGCTTATTTCCTAATTTGTATTCCCTCTTTATGTTAGATTGTTGTATATACCTCGACACGATTCAAATCGCCAGGGGCTTTATCCGGCCACGTATATTTTTCAAACAAAATAAGTCCGAACACTTTTACAGTATGCTTCGGCGTCCTGAATACAGCACTATATGCATCGGCTCCGAATCATGTCTTCGGTCAATAGTTGGGTTGCCCGGCTCCTATGATTACCACCTTACATTCCGCTTGTTCAGCTAACGTAGTAAAGGGAGAACTGCTACGATTGTGTTTCTGGTTCATCCGGTCAAACACCTTAGTAGAGAAAGCCGAAAACTGGCTGTCATGATGCGGCGAGAGCTGGTCAGCAATTCGGCGACCTACTAAATCTCTAGTGATTTCTTCCGTATTACACGATGGACTGGCTCTTTCCAGTCACATGCCTAAGGCATCCAAGTTCGGATAGCCGCACGCGCACCAGGGGCTATCTCATAGTCCCATTGTCAAACTTCTATGGCTAAGTGAGAGTAATAAAGCCGCATAGTCCGATTGCCCGGTTCACCGCACTAACACCTCCTTAATGGACCAAGACGTTGGGTCAAGTGTGGTTATGTGCTCCCCCCGAACACCCCCGTAGTATCTACGTGGGGGCTGAAGCCGACGACTGGCAAACTCTCAGGGATAAAAAGGCCGCACGGGAGGAACAACACTTCAAGATAAACAACATAGGTATATTACACAATATTGGTTTATAATACATTGTCTGGGCAGCCAATATACATTTACTCGAATATGATGTCCTTCGAGCATTGGCCCTCTATCAAGCGGTCACCCTCCAGAACGTCTTCAAAATAGCGCTCGCCCTTGCCTCCGGGCGGACCCTCAACCGCCACGATGGTGGCCTTCATTTTTGCCCAGTGCATCTTGACACGGGCAAAGGCCAGCCGCGCACCTTCTGTACACGACGACCGCTTGACCACGTCAATACGGGGCAGCGCATCAACAAGTCACTACACCAGGCCAAAATAGCTCCTGTGGACGGGTTCGGTTGGCCACAGCTGGACTATGGCTTTCCTCATAGCCAATCCGGACATCCTATGCAGCTCAGTCCACTACGCCATCTGGTCATTCAACAGCGCTGGGCGCTCCTGCACTATGAACTATGACCATAATAGCTTCTTCGTCGTGTGCCCCTCCTAGGCCCGGATGAACTGCGCAGCATCAGCGGCACTCTTTGGAAGATCCAAAAAGGCATCTGGAGCAATCCACAGTCAAGTGAGAAAGACATACTTCTGATTGCCGAATTTACTCTGTAAAAGAAAAGGCTTACCAGCCGCTATTTGTCTGGCCTGCTTGATCTCTTCACGCACCGCTCGAGATTCGGCCCATGCTTCCTCATCCTCTTTAAGGGCCCTGGCAAGGTCGGTCTCCTGGGCTTTATTCTTCTCCTCTAGGGACTCACACTTGTTGGCAGCGTCCTTGAGCGCCTGTTCCACTTCGGTCACCCGCTCCTCGTATTGGTAGCGGACGACCTGCTCGGACTTCAGGTCCTCACCGCTTTAATAGTGGCTGCTTTGTTCACCCTCGCCTGCTCCTTGGCCTGGGCAAGCTCACCCCTAAGGGCCTCGACCGCAACAGCACTGCCTGCAATCATACACATAGCAGCGCATGAGCTTTGACTCAAGATCTACATATTAATACAGGCATGAACGAAATATTCAGAAACATACCTTGGGCTTCATCAAATTTCTTGTTGATACGGACGAGATCCTCATCAGCCAGCCCCAGCTTACGCTTGAGCTCAGATACCTCGGCGGCCTGGGCAGTTGCCGCTAACAGTGAAACCTGCGTCTCAACATATAAAAGTACATTATCTCCTGTGAATATTATCGATCCTCTGTTCGCCCTTTTTCAAAAAACGACCAGAGTCTCAGGGGCTACTATCTATACACAAGCATCTTCTTCATATGAAAAGCGGTCAGGAATATTACATCGCATACCTCAAAGCCTGTTAGCAGGCTAGTGATGGCCTCGTTCAGCCCGCTCTTGGCGGACTGAACCTTTTCAATCACCACACCCATCAGGGTGCGGTGCTCCTCCACGACGGAAGCACATTGAAGTGCCTCCATCAGTGTGTTCGGCTCCTTAGAATTAGGAGAGGTTGCCGTGGAAGTTGGCACTCCCCCTCCCTTGCGGGGGTCGCTTATTCGATTCCGGAGCCACTTGGGTTTCCGGAATAGTGTTCGGCTGGGAGCTGGACTGGCCCCTGCTGTCAATCTCCGTGGGGATTGCTTCCCCCGTGTTTTTGACGGCCAAGGTGTTACCCTCTGGTGCCTCTTCGGCGGCCTCTCATACCACCCCTTGGCTCGAAGAGGCCCTTCGGGACAACACTTCAGTGTCGTCCGTGGTGATAGGCAGGGAGGCTCGCGAGGGAGACTCACTCTCCATGATCTTCGGGTCCAAAGAATTCCCCTCTAATGATTGTTGGGGGAAATCGTGGGCCGGACTACACCATATAACGCGTTAAATTACAATCATAAAGATTGGGCGTATGAAAGGCACCCTCGTATACTTACGATGCAGCAAGGGGCTTCGGCCTAGGGCGCCACTTGGGGATGGCGTCAGCATCCAAATCCGAGCCATCCAGGGGGATATCTTCCCCCTCTTGGGCGCCTCCGCTTCTGGATCTACAGAGGCCACCCTTTTCTTCCTTATCCCTTTAGGGGAGAATTGTTCTCTGCTTCCTCCTCCTCCTCTTCATCTTCATCTTCCTCATGGGAGGAGTGAGTTTCAGTCTATCCGGACACTGCGTCCGAAGTACCCTTTCGGCGGAGGCCCCCTTTGGCCTCCTTGCTCTTTTTATTGGCCTTTTTCTCCGGCGCCTAATAGGGTGCCGGAACCAGCATCTTCATTAACAAATGATCAGCTGGGTTTTGGGGGACTGGAGCCAGACACCTGATCCACTCTGCCTTCTTTGTCTAGCCCTGTTATAAGACGAAAGTCTCACTACAACCCTTTTTTGATTGTGGTACTGAGTTGTGTTCGGACATATGGCACTTACCGGGGAAGCCGGATGATTGCAGTCAAGGCCGATGTCTTTGGACATCTGTGGTCACGACTTTTGAGTCTTGAGGAGCAGCTCCCAGATTGCTTCGTGTGTCGTGCCAAAGAATCGTTGTAGTGTGCAGGTAGGGCGGTAGTACCAGTCATGGGGGCGGTTGTACCTCTGGGAGCACTTGTACTGGTTCATGGAGGTGTTCCCAGGCGTGATTAGCAGTTGTACCGGAGGTTGGACCAGTTGTACTGGTCTTACTGTTGTTAGGGGGACAAACCGGGTGGTACCGGCCTTGCACCGCTCGATCACATAAGCTAGACCGGTAGTTGGGCGGTAGTTGGGCGGTTGTACCAGTCTACCGGTAGTTGGGCGATTGTACCTCTATCTTTGCGCTGGGAAAATCCCTCTCCATGCTCTTGGTGCACATCTTGCACCATTCCTTCTCCTTGGTTGATTCCTTGGTACCTAAGCACACAAAGCATCATCGTTTGAGGTAGTAGCCATGTCTCAAATGGGTGAAAGGGGAGTTCAACAAGGAGAGATTTAACCTCATTCTTGATAGTCGTTGCACAAGCTCGTGTCATTGGTCCATGTGGTGTCTTGGGAGACGAAGGTAGGTCCATGGGGATGGCTGTAGGATGCTCCGCATCATCTCCCCCCTTGGGAAAGATCTGACCTTGGATCAAAAACCTCATCACCATGGTAGGGAGAGCGATCCTTGACCTTGAATATGTCGCTTATGGAGTACTTGTCGCGTGGGATGTCGATCTTGTAGGCGTTGTTCTTGTATCGTTCTAGCACCTTGAAGGGTCCATCAGCTTGAGGTAGAAGCTTGGACTTGCGTTTGTTGGGGAAGTGGTCCTTGTGAAGCTGTAGCCACACAAGATCTCCGGTGTTGAATATCATGGGGTTCTTGTTAGTGTTGATCTTGGTCGCGAGGCGTGGTGTGCCTTGTATCTTCATGCACCTTCTTGCGATAGTTCACTCGTGCACTCGCGTCCATGTTGATGCACTCTTGTAGTGGTAGAGGTAGAATGTTCAACGGGGACAATAGATTGAAACCATAGACGACCTCGAAGGGGGACTTGCCGGTAGTCAAATGTCTTGCGCGGTTGTAGGCGTACTCGGTGATGGGTAGACACTCCTCCCACTCCTTGATGTTCATCTTGATCAACATGCATAGGAGAATAGATAGCGTTCAGTTTGTGACCTCTGTTTGGCCGTCGGTTTGTGGATGGTATGCCAAAGAGAACAAGAGCTTGATTCCGAGCTTGGCGCATAGCATCTTCCAAAAGTAGCTTAGGAACTTGACGTCGCGGTCCGAAACAATCGTCTTTGGCACTCCATGTAGACACGAGATTTCCCTACAAAAGAGATTTGCAACATGTGAAGCATCGTCAATCTTGTTGCATGGGATAAAATGTGCCATCTTAGAGAAACGGTCCACAACAACAAAAATAGAATCTTTGCCGTTTCGAGTTCTAGGCAAACCAAGCACAAAGTCCATACTAATATCTTCCCATGGGTGATATGGAATAGGAAGTGGCACATAGAGACCACGGGATTGAGCTTTAAACTTAGCTTTGTGGCATGTAGAGCATCGATTGGTGTAGCGGGAGATGTCGCGGAACATCTTGGGCCAAAAGTAGTTCTTGGAGAGCGTAGTGAAGGTCTTGTCGCATCCAAAGTGGCCCAAAAGTCCTCCATGAGCCTCTTGCAAAAGTAATAAACATAGAGAAGACTCGGGGATACATAGTTTGTTAGCTCTCATAAGATAATCATCCTTGATGTAATAGCGTTCCCAAGACGCATGCGACAAACATTTGGTATAAGGGATAGCCAAAGTAGGATCATGAACATATATGTCTTTTATGTGCTCAAAGCCAATGACATTCAATTCAAGTTGGTTCACAAGCATGCATCTACGGGAAAGCGCATCTACCACAACATTCTCTTTGCCTTTGATATACTTGATGGTAGAAGGAAAAGACTCAATGAATTCACTCCACTTAGCATGACACTTGTTCAACTTAGTTTGACCCTTAAGATACTTAAGTTTTTCATGATCCATGTGAAGAATGAACTCATGAGGGCAGAGATAATGCTCCCAAACATGCAAGACTCTCACTAAAGCATATAACTCTTTGTCATAGATGGGGTAGTTAAGTTGCGCTCCAGAAAGTTTTTCACTAAAGTAGGCTATGGGGCGCTTCTCTTGCATCAACACACCTCCTATGCCAGAACCACTAGCATCGCAATGTATCTCAAATGGTTTATCAAAGTTGGGTAATGCAGGCAAACTGTCGGCGTTCTGGGAACGGGGGTCCCCAGACTTGCCTGCCTGTGGCCCACAGCGTGGCTCCACCAACGGCCTGTACGGCCCATCTTCACCGACAAACACTCAAGACCTTCTCGAGGGGCCAAGCCTTGCGAGGCGGACGACGCAAGACCTCCTCAGGGGCGGCCTCACCAGGCTGACTCACAAGGGGCGAGGTGATCAAGGCGAGGGGTACCTTGCGAGGTTTCTGTGACGCAAGCCATGACTCCTGGAGCAAGGCGGGTGCCGGGCGGGCGCCAGCGCGCGCAGTGTCCTCATTTCCTCTTTGGTTCTAAAGGGGCAAGCGCAGACGAGGAGTCCCGAGGCATCAGGAAAAGGTTTCCATATCGGTACAAGAAGAACCAAGACCAACAGGACGGCAGGACGGAGGTCACCGTGGAGCCCAAGACGGCGTCACCACCAGAGCCTTTGGCAGGCGAAGACTACTTTTGTCAAGATAGCTTGTACTAGTTGTCTCCCTTTGAATTTGGCCATTGTGGGATCCCTTCCTGCTCAATATTTGGGAAGAGGACCAGGGCCTCTATAAATAGGACTAGCCACCACCACAGAAGGGGATCCCATCTTGGACTGGATCCATTCCACCAAGGCCACTAGACAAGTTCACCAAGCACAAGAACACCTCTCCTCGGGAGGCTGTTCTTCCCTTGTAACTGTTCATCCTTAGCCCAAGAGGCAATCCACCACACCACACTAGAGTAGGGTATTACACCACAACGGTGGCCCGAACCGGTATAAATCTTGTGTCTCTCGTTCTTTGAGTCCGTCGAGCTAGGCCATGAGATCGTAGAGTGTGCGAGCTAGAGAGGGGGAGAGATTTTGTGCGCACCCCAGTGTTCGAACCTCAAGGGTTTTGTCGGAACCCGAAATCTGACATTTGGCACGCCAGGTAGGGGGTGAGTCGAAGCTTTGCCCCCCCCTGACAGCCTCGCCTCTTCGACTGACTCTCATGGATGCTGCCTCTTCTCCGACTGGATCGGCAGGCGCCCCCCGCAACACCGTCGGGCTCCAGGCCTTCACCCTCACGTTGCAGCGGGTGCAGTGGCCGCTCAAGTTCAAGCCGGAGATGCCACCCCGTTACGATGGTGCGGCGGATCCTGCAGCTTTCTTGCTGGCATAGAGGAGGCCGTCCTGGAGGCTGGGGGCGACGGTAAGGTCATGGCCAAATGGCTCCCAATGGCCCTGACTGGCATGCCGCGCGCCTGGTTCCTCCATATGCCAGAGTCTTCCGTGGTGAAAGGATCGAGAAGAGGTGTCTAGAGTCGGCGTGATTAGACACTAATTGCCAAAAGTTGCATTTTTTAATATTCTTAAGTTTAAGTGGAGTTTAAGAACAAGTTTAACAAACACAATACATATCAAGCAAGCATGCAATGAGTATATGAGCAGCGGGAAGTAAAGCATGAAACTTGCAAGAATATAAAGAGAAGGGTTTGGAGTATTCAAACGCAATTGGAGACACGGAGGTTTTTGTCGTGGTTCTGATAGGTGGTGCTATCGTACATCCACGTTGATGGAGACTTCAACCCACTGAGGGTAACGGTTGCACGAGTCCACGGAGGGCTCCACCCACGAAGGGTCCACGAAGAAGCAACCTTGTCTATTCCATCACGGCCGTCGCCCACGAAGGACTTGCCTCACTAGCGGTAGATCTTCACGAAGTAGGCGATCTCCTTGCCCTTACAAACTCCTTGGTTCAACTCCACAATCTTGTTGGAGGCTCCCAAGTGACACCTAGCCAATCTAGGAGACACCACTCTCCAAGAAGTAACAAATGGTGTGTTGATGATGAACTCCTTGCTCTTGTGCTTCAAATGATAGTCTCCCCAACACTCAACTCTCTCTCACAGGATTTGGATTTGGTGGAAAGAAGATTTGAGTGGAAAGCAACTTGGGAAGGCTAGAGATCAAGATTCATATGGTTGGAATGGAATATCTTGACCTCAACACAAGTGTAGGTGGTTCTCTCTCAGAAAATGTGTATTGGAAGTGTAGGTATGTTCTGATGGCTCTCTCCATGGTTGGAAGTGTAGGGAAACAGAGATTTTACATTGCAATCTTGGTGGGACCGATCGCTCATCTCGGTAAGACCGAAACGTTACGAAGGGAAACAGAGAGATTACAATCCCATCTCAGTGAGACTGAGATCCCTATCAGTGAAACCGAATTGCTAGAGTTTGTGGCAGTGGCTATGACATTTGAAACTCGGTGGCGCCGGATAGAAAGAATCGGTGGGGCCGAGTTTGACTTTTGTTTTAGGTCATATGTGGATGTGGGAAGGTAGTTGAGGGTTTTGGAGCATATCACTAAGAACTTTGAGCAAGCAAGCCATTAAGAAACACCTCATCCCATCTTGATAGTATTGGCTTTTCCTATAGACTCAATGTGATCTTGGATCACTAAAATAGAAAATGTAGATTCTTGATCTTGAAGCTTGAGCCAATCCTTTGTCCTTAGCATCTTGAAGGGGTTCCATATCCTCTAGTCCATGCCACTGCATTGTTGAACTTATCTGAAACATACTAGGTAAAAGTGTTAGTCCAACAAGAGATTTGTTGACATTAATTACCAAAACCACCCAGGGAGCACCTGTGCTTTTAATCTCCCCCTTTTTGGTAATTGATGACAACATACATCAAAGCTTTAGATAAAGATATAGAGAATAGCAAGTAAAGCTTTGGAAAGACATGCAACATGGATAGGCTCCCCCTACATGTATGCAATCATGTGAATATTGAATATAGGAGCATGTGAATGCGTAAACATGACAAAGTAAGCAATGTGTTACATGTATCTTGGCTATATGCATCAGAGCAAATGATGTGAATGTGA
Organism: Triticum aestivum; assembly: GCF_018294505.1. Taxonomy (NCBI): domain Eukaryota; kingdom Viridiplantae; phylum Streptophyta; class Magnoliopsida; order Poales; family Poaceae; genus Triticum; species Triticum aestivum. The sequence continues at coordinate 351,764,824 of NC_057800.1, read as the reverse complement.
GAAATGTACCTTCATGGTCATGAGTCCTTCTTGCAAACAGTATGTACATCAGCAAGAACTTCTCATTCACATGACTGTGATGCATATACTTACCTTGTGGTCTTGAGTTGGCTTAGGATGGGATGAACCTGCGCAAACAAGGTTAAATAACACAAATAAACCTACTGACCAGAGCAAACAAGAGAAACCACAAGAGAACCAAGACTGGGATGACATGTAGAGTGAGTACTAAGTACCACATTGGATATAGACATGCCCCCAAAGGTAAAGATATGCAATAAAATCAGAGATTTCCTTCCCTTAGATGTCTTGCTCCCCCTGAATCTGCAAGGGATATTGGGAGAAGATAGGGAACAGAAAATCATAGCAACAAAAAAGAAATAACAGAGCTTGAGCTAAAGCAAGCAACCAAACTGTCTTTCCCCTCTTAAAGACATGTGACATCTCTCCTCTTGAACACCAAGCATCTGGGGTCTTTGATGATATTACTTTCTCCTAGTTGAGAAACTCTCTCCCCCTGAGTACCCTCTCTTTCTCCCCCTATAGGAACGATTAAGCTTTGATGTGATCTCTCTCTCCCCCTTTGACATCAATTTCCAAGAAGGGCTCTTCTGGACATGTGATACAAATGGGTTGGTCCTTGAGTCACAGAGCAAAGCAGCATGTCTAATATGATGCTGGCAGAGGACAAGAATCATTGAGTGGAGCTGGAGCAAACAGAAATCAGGAATAAGTGGCAAGTTGGTTTTCCTGTGATGAAATCGGTGACTCCGAGTTGTGTGCTTCGGTTGCACCGAAGGATTTCGGTTGGGCCGAAGAGAACAAACCGGTGTGACCGAGTTCATCAGAGTGAAACCACTTGTCACCTCAGCTCACTAGACAAGTAAGATCTCACAAGGATATGCAAGGAATTAACTGAAAGATTTGCAATGAATTGGATGCAGAAAATGTAGAACAAAAAGGAAAGAAAAGAAACTAAAAGTTATGAAGTTTTTTTTGAAAGGGGAAACAAATATGCAAATGCAAAAGCACGGAGAAACACTAGAGAACTTCATCTAGAAATGGTCAGTGACAAAGTCACATATGTTAGAGTATATTGACTTAGGAGTCAAGTGAGAGCACTTGATCATAGATCATACTCATCATTTAAGCTCAAAATGGGGTTACCATTTTTGCCTTTTGATGTATTCACATCTTGTCGAGTTGCTTTGACTCATGACTTGGAGTAAAGCTTCTCTAAGATGGAATAACATACCTTGGGTGGTGGTGTTGATCTTGTTCATGTAGTTGAACTTGTGTGGGTTGCTCAAGGTTGATGTAGTTCATCAAGGGTTGGGAGCACCACTTGGAGTTTGAGTTCATCTACCTACATGGGTTAGCTTTGCAAGGAAGAGAACTTGTGTATCCAAAATGACAATCATGAGACTCAACATGGAATTTGCCAAAGGATATGTTTGAATGGTTTCATGCTTCCTTGTCTTCAACCACCATTGTGTAGAGACTTGGTGATGTAGAAATTGCTCAAGATGTGAGTGAGTTGCAATCTCATATATATAGATTCAACCAAGTACCTACATTGGTTAGATAACATGCAAGGTACAAATATATCCAAGACATATGAATAGCATCATAAGAGAAATATCGAGGATTAGTCATAGGCTCATGCCCCGCATGTATCAAATGGAGTTCCTACTCCAAGTTTGAAGCATCAATGATGTTCAATTCACCTCTCAACCTGCAAAACACTTTCTTATCAAGTGGTTTAGTGAATATATCCACCAATTGCTTATCGGTGCGAACATGCTTAATGTTAATGTCCCCTTTTGCAACATGATCTCGAATGAAATGATGACGAACTTCAATATGCTTAGTTCGAGAATGTTGCACGGGATTGTGAGCAATCTTAATAGCACTTTCATTGTCACATAGAAATGGAACATTTTTCACATATATCCCATAATCTTTAAGAGTTTGGGTCATCCAAAGTAATTGAGAGCAACATGAACCAGCGGCAATGTATTCTGCTTCGGCGGTGGATAAGGATACCGAGTTTTGTTTCTTGGAAGACCAAGACACAAGAGATCTCCCAAGGAATTGACAAGTACCCGAAGTGGACTTTCTATCAACCTTGTCTCCGGCATAGTCCGAATCAGAGTAGCCAACAAGATCAAAAGAGGACTTCTTAGGATACCAAATGCCAAAATTTGGTGTATGGATTAGGTATCTCACTATCCTTTTCATAGCCTTAAGATGACATTCTTTAGGAGCAGCTTGATATTGTGCACACATGCACACACTTAGCATAATATCAGGACGAGAAGCACATAGATATAATAATGAACCAATCATAGAGCGATAAATAGTTTGATCAACCGGTTCACCATCTTTTGTCAAATCAAGATGTCCACTAGTAGGCATGGGTGTAGTCATACCTTTGCATTCTTGCATATTGAACTTCTTGAATAAGTCCTTGGTGTACTTCGTTTGAGAGACAAAGGTACCTTCCTTAGTTTGCTTGATATGCAAACCAAGAAAGAATTTGAGTTCACTCATCATAGACATCTCAAACTTCTCTGACCTTACCTTTCCAAACTTCTCACTAAAATGAGGGTTAGTTGAACCAAATATGATATCATCAACATAAATTTGGCACACAAATAGTTCTCCATTAACCCTTTTAGTAAAAAGAGTAGAATCAATTTTACCAATTTCAAAGCCTTTTTCAATAAGGAACTTGGTCAAGCATTTATACCATGCTCTAGGAGCTTGTTTAAGACCATAAAGGGCTTTGTGAAGTTTGTAAACATGATTAGGTTTCTTAGGATTGACGAAGCCGGGAGGTTGCTTAACATAAACTTCCTCCTCAATTTTGCCATTTAGAAAAGCACTTTTAATGTCCATTTGGTACAAGGTGATATTATGGTGATTAGCATAAGCAAGTAAGATGCGAATGGACTCAAGTCTAGCAACGGGAGCATATGTCTCACCATAGTCCATACCTTCAACTTGTGTGTAGCCTTGGGCGACGAGACGTGCTTTGTTGCGAACCACTTGTCCATCTTCATCTTGCTTGTTGCGAAACACCCATTTGGTACCAATGATGTTGTGGTTGTTGTCAGGCTTCTCGACCAATGTCCACACTTGATTTCTCTCAAAGTTGTGTAGCTGTTCATGCATAGCGTTTATCCAATCCGGATCCTCCAATGCTTCTTCAACCTTCATAGGTTCAATGCTAGAGATGAATGAGTAATGTTCACAAAAGTTAGCTAAACGAGTTTTAGAGCGAGTGATTCTCCCGGTTTGGATATCATTGTAGATTTGCTCGACGGGATGATCCTTAGCAATTCTTGCTCGAACTCGTGAAAGCTTTTGCTTGGGTCGGGGTGGAACATCCTCTTCATCTTGTGATTCTTCTTGGCCTTATTCATTGTTGATGTTGTCGTTCTCTTGTCGTGGTGGAGAAGGAGGTTGTTGATGTTCATCTTGGTGCGCTTCCTCGTTTTCTTCATCTTGGCGTGTCCCACTTGTGGATGCTTCCGTATCAACTCTTGGTTCACCTTGTCGTGAGGTAGAAGCTTCCACTTGGACGGACGAGGTACTCTCCTTCACTTCCGTTGGACGAATCTTGCCAATGGACAAGTCTTGAATTGCTTCCGAAGGGTCTTTGTCTCCTACATCAATTGGCAATTGCTCTACTTGCGAGCCGTTAGATTCATCAAACTTCACATCTACCGTCTCTTCAACCTTTCGGGTGAAATTGTTGTAGACACGGTAAGTGTGAGAGTTTGAGCCATAACCAAGTAGGAAACCTTCATGAGATTTAGGAGCAAATTTAGAACGACGATGCTTATCAAGAATGTAGCACTTTGAGCCGAATACTCGAAAGTATCCAACTTGGGGTTTGTTACCGGTGAGGAGCTCGTATGCCGTCTTGCCGAGTAGCTTGTGAAGATACAAGCGATTTGTTGCATGACAAGCTGTCTCAACCGCTTCCGCCCAAAAGTGCTTTGGCGTTTTGTACTCATCAAGCATCGTTCTTGCCATCTCGATAAGAGTCCGGTTCTTCCTTTCAACAACTCCATTTTGTTGAGGTGTGTACGTAGCCGAGAACTCGTGTGAAATCCCTTCTTCGTCAAGAAAGGTGTCCACATTTGCGTTCTTGAACTCCGTTCCGTTGTCGCTCCGAACCTTCTTGATCTTCACGTCAAACTGATTTTGGGCCTTCCTAGCGAAGTTTTTGAAGATCTTTTGGACCTGCGATTTGTCATCAAGAAAGAACACCCACGTAAATCTTGAAAAATCATCAACTATGACTAGACCAAATGAGTTACCACCGAGACTCTTGTAGGCATTTGGACCAAAGAGATCCATGTGAAGTAGCTCGAGTGGTCTTCTTGTGGTCATGATGTTCTTCGCGCGGTGACTTCCTCCAACTTGTTTCCCTGCTTGACAAGCACTACAAGGTCTATCCTTGTCAAATATGACATCTTTTATTCCAAGGATATGATCACCTTTAATAAGCTTATCAAGATTTCGCATACCAACATGACCTAGTCTTCTATGCCACAACCAGCCTTTAGAAGATTTGGCAATTAAGCAAGTTTTAGGTTGAGCCTTTTTAGTGAAATCAACAATGTAAAGATCTCCTCTACGTATACCGGTAAAGACCATTTTATGATTATCTCTACGAAACACTTGGCAGTCTACTTCAGTAAATAGGACATTGAAACCGAAATCAACAAGTCTAGATACTGAAAGTAAGTTGTAGCCAAGAGATTCAATGAGCATGACATTTTGTATGGAGCTATCATGTGAGATGGCCACCTTACCAAGGCCAACCACCTTACCCTTTGAATTATCACCAAAAGTGACATACTTTCGAGGGCCGTCATTTTCAGCAAGCTCACGGAACATGTCTTTATCTCCGGTCATATGATCAGTACATCCACTATCAAGGACCCATTCCTTTCCTCCAGCCATGTAGCCGCGAAGATTTGCCATAAGACCAAAGTGTCTCATTGCATCATCGAGATCATAGTCACTATCATCATCATCATCATCCTCATCTGAGTATTCATGTTCAACATCATCTTGTGATTGATCAATTCCTAGAGAGGGCAATTCATTAGATAAATGATCATTTCTATAGTTATCTTTATGAATTCTAATGTCTCTAGAAATGATATTGCTAATGATTCCAACATCTCCTTTGGCACTCGTAAGATCAGTAATAGACTTATGGAGGATTTCATCTTAATCAAAGCAATAGACTTATGGAGGATTTCATCTAGATCTTTCGAGGAGTAATTAGGAAAGAGTTCCTCAGGGAATTTCCATATGGTGTAGGCACACTTAAGAGTCGGCAAACATCCAATCAAGTTTATAGGCAAGCCTCTAGTGATAAGATTAACAGTTCTAAGATTGCGAATCATGTCAATGTCTTCATCTAGGGTAGGGTGCAAAGGATCAACATGAGGTGCACAAGGGCTAGTAATGTACTTGTTCAAATGATATTCATTGAAAATCTCAAGCATTTCATTTTTTCACTTATGAAAATACTCTCCATCAAGAATAGGCACTCTATGTCTAAGACTCCCCAAAGTAGACACATCCATCTTCCTCCAATGGTGTTTAAACCAAGGCAATGGAGACTAATGCTCTGATACCAATTGAAAGGATCGAGAAGAGGTGTCTAGAGGGGGGTGATTAGACACTAAATGCCAAAAGTTGTAGTTTTTTAATATTCTTAAGTTTAAGTGGAGTTTAAGCACAAGTATAACAAACACAATACATATCAAGCAAGCATGCAATGAGTATATGAGCAGCGGAAAGTAAAGCATGCAACTTGCAAGAATGTAAAGAGAAGGGTTTGGAGTATTCAAACGCAATTGGAGACATGGATATTTTTGTCGTGGTTCCGATAGGTGGTGCTATCGTACATCCATGTTGATGGAGACTTCAACCCATAGAGGGTAATGGTTGCGCGAGTCCACGGAGGGCTCCACCCACGAAGGGTCCACGAAGAAGCAACCTTGTCTATTCCATCACGGCCGTCGCCCACGAAGGACTTGCCTCACTAGCGGTAGATCTTCACGAAGTAGGCGATCTCCTTGCCCTTACAAACTCCTTGGTTCAACTCCACAATCTTGTTGAAGGCTCCCAAGTGACACCTAGCCAATCTAGGAGACACCACTCTCCAAGAAGTAACAAATGGTGTGTTGATGATGAACTCCTTGCTCTTGTGCTTCAAATGATAGTCTCCCCAACACTCAACTCTCTCTCACAGGATTTGGATTTGGTGGAAAGAAGATTTGAGTGGAAAGCAACTTGGGGAAGGCTAGAGATCAAGATTCATATGGTTGGAATGGAATATCTTGACCTCAACACAAGTGTAGGTGGTTCTCTCTCAGAAAATGTGTATTGGAAGTGTAGGTATGTTCTGATGGCTCTCTCCATGAATGAAGAGTGGGTGGAGGGGTATATATAGCCTCCACACAAAATCTAACCGTTACACACAATTTGCCAAACTCGGTGGGACCGAATGGTTAAACTCGGTCGGACCGATTCAGCAAACCTAGTGACCATTAGGATTTTCGGTGGGACTGAGATGCAACTCGGTAGGACCGATATGGTTAGGGTTAGGGCATAACGTAATCTCGGTGTGACCGATTACACAAACTCGGTGGGACCGATTTTGGCAATAAGCTAACCAGAGAGTTGGTCAGGTAAACTCGGTGGGACCGATTCGCTCATCTCGGTGAGACCGAAATGTTACAAAAGGGAAACAGAGAGTTTACATTGCAATCTCGGTGGGACCGATCGCTCATCTCGGTAAGACCGAAACGTTACGAAGGGAAACAGAGAGATTACAATCCCATCTCGGTGAGACCGAGATCCCTATCGGTGAGACCGATTTGCTAGGGTTTGTGGCAGTGGCTATGACATTTGAAACTCGGTGGCGCCGGATAGAAAGAATCGGTGTGGCCAAGTTTGACTTTTGGTTTAGGTCATATGTGGATGTGGGAAGGTAGTTGAGGGTTTTGGAGCATATCACTAAGCACTTTGAGCAAGCAAGCCATTAAGCAACACCTCATCCCCTCTTGATAGTATTGGCTTTTCCTATAGACTCAATGTGATCTTGGATCACTAAAATAGAAAATGTAGTCTTGATCTTGAAGCTTGAGCCAATCCTTTGTCCTTAGCATCTTGAAGGGGTTCCACATCCTCTAGTCCATGCCACTCCATTGTTGAACTTATCTGAAACATACTAGGTAAAAGTGTTAGTCCAACAAGAGATATGTTGACATTAATTACCAAAACCACCCAGGGAGCACTTGTGCTTTCACGTGGCCTCCCGGGAAGAGCTATGTGACCTCTTCATCGCGCGCTTCGGAGGACCAACACCCCATGTCATCGCGGCTCTCCTCGGTGGCTCACAGGCGCCGCCCTCGGATAGTCACGCCAAGCCGTTCTTTCGCCAGATCAGCGCCGTCTCCATGCGGCACGGGGCTCCCCGGGTTGGGTGGCGCCCAAGGCCGACCTGACCTTCAACTCGGGGGATCACCCAATCACCACTGTCGGATCGGGCATGCTTCCGATGCTTTGCACGCCCACCATATACGACGTAGCCATTACCAAGACCCTCATCGACGGTGGCGCCAGCCTCAACGTGCTCTCCGTGGAGGCTTTCAGCCTCCTTCACGTACCACTTGAGCGGCTCCACCCTAGCAAGCCTTTTCCGGGATTGGCGGCGGCTCCTCCGACCCCCTGGGGCAGATCCGTCTCCCCGTGACTTTCGGCACACGTGACAACTACCGCACCGAGCTGATCGACTTCGACGTCACCCGCATCGACTTGTCGTACAATGCCATCCTCGGGTACCTGGCACTGGCCCCGTTCATGGCAACCACTCATCGTGCCTACAACCTCATGAAGATGCCAGGAAGCAAGGATGTCCTCACCGTGGTCGAAGACACCAAGGAAGCCATGGCGGCCCTCAAGCTCGCCTTCAGAGCCACGGCGGCAGCTTGCCCGGCCGACAAGGCATTGTCCGGAACCAAGGGGGTTGCGCCGACCAAGAAGAAGCAGTTGTTCACTCAAGGTCAAGCCAACATGAAGTAGATTCCGGTCGACAAGGACGGGGCCTCTAGCACCACCTTTACCATAGGCGCCGACCTCGCCCCAGATCAAGAAAAAGAGTTGGTGGACTTCTTGCGGGAAAACAGGGAAGTATTCGCCTGGGAACCCAAGCAGCTGGCTGTGGTCCCGAGAAGGTTGATCGAGCATCATCTGAAGGTATGCCCCAACGTGCGCCCTGTGAAGCAGAGGGCAAGGCGGCAATCCACAGAGAAGTAGTCCTTCATTGTTCAGGAAACCCGCAAGCTGGAAGCAGCGGGTGTCATTCATGAAGTCCGGTACCCAGAGTGGCTGGCGAATCCGGTCGTCGCGCTGAAGAAAGGAGGGAAGGAGCGTATGTGTGTCGACTTCACCAACCTCAACAAGGCCTGCCCTCAAGACCCGTTCCTGTTGCCACGCATCGACCAGATTGTCAACTCCACCCCTGAGTGCGATCTACTATGTTTCCTGGATGCGTTCTCAAGTTACCACCAGATCAAGATGGCGGTGGAAGATGAGGAGAAAACAGCTTTCCTGACCCCATGTGGGGTGTACTGCTACACTTGCATGCCGTTCAGACAGCGCAGCGCAGGGGAGACCTTCCAGCGACTGATGCACATCGCCTTGGGGCAGTAGCTCAGAAGAAACGCTGAGGCCTACGTCGACGACATTGTGGTGAAGTCTCGGGAGGCAAGAACTCTGATTCAGGACCTGGACGAGACCTTCACGAGCCTACGCGAGGTGGACCTGCGGCTCAACCCAGAGAAGTGCGTGTTTGGTGTCCCTTCAGGCAAGCTGCTGGGCTTCCTCATGTCTCACAGGGGGATCGAGGCCAACCCGGAGAAGGTCAAGGCAATCGAGGGCATGAGCCCATCACAAAACCTCAAGGAGATGCAGAAGCTCGCAGGCTGCGTGACTTTGTTGGGGCGCTTCATCTCCAAGTTAGGGGAGCGCGCATTGCCGTTCTTCAAGCTGATGAAGAACAAAGGTCCATTCGAGTGGACTCCTGAGGCCGACCTGGCATTTCAAGACCTCAAGAGATACTTGACCAGCCCGCCGGTGATGGTGGCGTCTCATCCTCACGAGCCCTTGGTACTCTACCTGTGTGCCACACCCCACTCCACCAGTGCGGCGCTGGTGGCCCTCAGTGAAGGGCCAGAGGTCGAGAACCCGCCAAGTGGAGTCGCCAAGCTGGATGAGGTAGCTCAGCACCAAGGCGATGCTCCTGAGACAGCGACTGCCCCTGTAGGTCATCAAGCCCCAGGAGCTGGAAACCCGCAGGAAACACCTCAGTTCCAAGGGGCCAAAAACTCCGTCAGCTCCCCCACCCTTGTCGAGCACCCAGTGTACTTCGTCAGCACGGTCCTGCGAGATGCGAGGGCGTGATACCCCATGCCTCTGAAGCTCTTGCTCGCGCTCCTGGTGGCCTCGCACCAGTTGCGCCACTACTTCCAAGGCCACCCCATCAAGGTCGTTTCAGCTTACCCATTGGAGAGAGTTCACAGAAGCCCCAATGCTGTGGAGGGTCGCCGAATGGAACATCGAGCTACAAGCATTCGACTTGGAGTTTAGCACAACCAGAGTCGTCAAGGGGTCTACGCTCGCCGACTTTGTTGCGGAATGGACCGACACCCCGGAGCTTGAAGCAGGCGAGAACCGATCCCTCTCGCCAGGAAGTGAAGCGCCAAATGGTTGGGTCATGTACTTCTATGGCGCGTTCGCATGGCAGCGCGCGGGGGCCAGAGCTGTGCTGATCTCGCCCACTCAGGACAAGCTTTACTATGTAGTGTAGTTCTGCTTCCAGCGGGGCGAGAAGGTCTCCAAAAATATCGCAGAGTACAGTGTCTCATCGCTGGCCTCAAAGCGGCGATGTCCCTAGGGGTGAAGCGCCTCACTGTCAAGGGTGACTCGCAGCTCCTCGTCAACTTCTCCAACAAGGTGTACGAGCTAAAGGATGAGCACATGGAGGCATACCTCACGGAGGTGCACAAAATGGAGAAGCGGTTCCTGGGCCTGGAACTACATCATGTGCCATGTGGCACCAACAAAGAGGCCGATGACATCGCCAGAAGAGCATCCAAGTGGCAGCCCCAAGAGCCTGACGTCTTCGAGGAGCGGCTCTTCAAGCCTTCAGCAGCACCTCCGCCTGCGGGGCTGGTGCCGTCTCAGGAGGAACTCCCCCAGCCTCCAGCCTCGGGATCCCCCGCCTGTGGCCCAACCTCAGGAGCGCGCCTCCTCTTAGCGCTTGAGCCTCAGGAGGGGTGCTGATCAAGGAGTTCAAGGCATACCTGACGCAAGGCACGTTGCCGGAGAAGGAGGAAGACGCGGAGCGTGTGGCCCGACAGGCTACGGCATACTGCATTCAGGACGGTGAGCTATACAGGAAGCGGCCAAATGATGTTTCTCTACGATGCATTTCCAGGGAACAGGGGAATGAGCTGCTGGTCGACATACATGGCGGAGACTGCGGGCACCACTCGCCGTCGCGCACCCTGGTCGGCAAGGCTTTCCGCAGCGGGTTCTACTGGCCCACAGCACTCAACGACGCAGCCGAGCTGGCGAAGTCCTACGAGGCCTGCCAATTCCACGCCAAGCAGATCCACCAGCCCGCTCAGGAGCTCTAGACTATCCCGCTCTCATGGCCGTTCGCAGTCTGGCGGCTGGATATCCTGGGCCCATTCCCCCGAGCACCTGGAGGATACCGCTACCTCTACGTCGCCATTGACAAATTCACCAAATGGGCGGAAGTGGAAGCTGTCCGCACCGTCCCAGCCGGGTCAGCAGCAAGTTCAGCAAGGGCCTCGTAAGCCGATTTGCAGTCCCTAATCGCATCATCACCGACAACGGCTCACACTTCACTAGCAATCTGTTCAAAACATATTGTGCTAACCTTGGAACGCAGGTCTGCTACGCCTCCGTGGCGCACCCCAGGAGCAACGGCTAGACCGAACGCGCCAACGCGAAGGTCCTGAGGGGCCTCAAGACAAGGACCTTCAAGAAGAAGCTCGAGGCCTGCGGCAGGGACTGGCACAACGAGCTCCAGTCTGTGATGTGGTCCATCCGCACCACCGCCACTAGGCCGACAAGCGAGACCCTATTCTTCCTCGTCTACGGAGAAGAAGCAGTTCTCCCACACGAGGTCAGGCATCACTCCGCGCGGGTCCTGGCATTTGATGTAATGCAGCAGGACGCCATGCGGGGGATGTATCTTGTGCTGGGGGAGGAACGCCGCCGAGAAGCCTCGCTCCAAGCTGCGAGGTACCAGTAGGCGCTACGGCGGTACCACTGCGGCAGCATCCGCTCCAGGACGCTCGAGGTGGGTGATCTTGTCCTGAGGCGGGTGCTCTCCAGGGAAGGGCCGCACAAGCTCTCGCCAATGTGGGAGGGCCCGTTTCGGGTCGCCCATGTCTCCAGGCCTGGCGCCGCGCGCCTGGAGACACAAGACGGGATCCCCATCCAGAACGCCTGGAACATCCAGCACCTCTGGAAGTTCTACCCATAAAGCAAGGCTCGGTGCCTGTGAAGCAAGGCCCAGTGCATGTGAAGAATCTCCGCTCATGACACTCTCACGAATAATGAGTGGGGTTGTGCACGCCTCGGAGTCTCACGAGTGCCGCCCTCGGGCCTCGGGGGCTCCCTCCCACGCCTAGTGGCAGCATTTAGCTCCGCGCTGGTGAGAAGACAAGAAGACTAGACTAGGTGCCGGACACGGCTTTTCATTTGCTTTCCTCAGTTGGTTGCCCCCTATATTAAGTGACAATTTGCTTTCTGGTGTTCCTTGCTGGCCTGATTCCATTGTCCTTGTTGCCTCCTTTTCTGCCCTTGGTCCCTCGTTTTTGACCCATCCTCTCCCTCGCGTGCCTCGCGAGGGGACTAGACATGCACCTTGCCCTCGTGAGCTTTTTTGTTTTCTTGTATTTCGCAAGTCACCCTCGCTCGAGCTCGCAAGCTAGTGCTTCCCTCCCAATCTGTGCCCCCCGGGTACCGCGATGTGAAGCACTGGGTTACGGCTGGCAGTGCCTACAACCAGGGTCCGGAAGAATAAGGATTCCCTAACGAATTTTTGTAGTTCTCAAGCACCTCCCGAGCACAGGAGGCCTCGTCAAGCACTGGGCAACGTGCGTCTCGTGAGGCGGAACCTACCTCAGGCGCATCGAGCTAAGTCATTCTACAGGCATACATAAAACATGACGCTGCAACACAACACAGGAATGATAAACATAACACAACCACTTAGAAATCATAATTGTCGCATGCCCTAGCAGGGCCCCATACTTGTCTCTCTAATGCAGGAAGGAAAGGAAGAACGGAACAAAAGCGGGACATGCTCCCACGGCAGGTCGCGAGGACGGGCCCATGGCGCTCTCCTGGGTTTAGCCAGACCCCTCCTCGCGCTTCACTGGAGTGCGGCGACGTGATGACCCGCTGCAACCTTCGAAGCGGGTGCGGTGGCGTGGCGGCTGGTCGTAGCCGCCGATGCTGGAGGTGCTGTCGGAAGAGGAGCAGCCGTAGCTAGACGAGCCATGGCTAGCGCCGAGGACGAAGCTTCCCTCCTCCTGGTCACGACCATCACCAAGGCCGAGCACCTCGTCGCCGTCGTTGTCCCCGGGGCAGCACCCGACGCGGTGACCATCTTCCCCAAATACCCTCACGAAGAGGGTCGCGTCGCCGTCGTACTTGAAGTGGAGGGCGCACCGCCTGCCTAGTCTGCGCGCGCGGGCGAACGTCTGCCAGCCGCGAGCCAGGACCGCGTTGCCCGTGGCGGAGACCTCGACCGCGACCTAGGAAGCTTTGTTGTAGCATCCGTCCACCTGCAGCCAAAGACCGCCAGCCCCAGTAGCAGGCAGCTCGCCGACAAAGAAGCGCAGGAGCTAGAGCCAAGTGCCGGCCGGGTTCTCCAACCATACGATGAACTCCGCATCACCTCTGCCGAATGGAAGCGCGACCGAGGGGGCCGCACAACCACGGCACACCTCACCTCATCAACAAGACTGCCACGACCTGCACGACTGCTGCCACGAGAAGAGGTGCCGTCGCAGCCGCGAGGGGCCGTGTCGGGGGTCGTAGTATGCTTGTGGGGACGGCCGCGCCCCCTCTTGGGCGGCGGTGAGCCAGGCCCCCTCCTGGGGAGCCTTTCCCTTCTCCGCAACCAAGAGCCTCTTCGTAGGCGCCATGGGTGTCGCTGCCGGCCGTAGAGCAAGGAAGGAGAAGAAGCGGGAGAAGCGAGAAAGAGAGGGGTGATGGGGGCTCCGCCCTCCCACTTCCCATTTATAGCCAAGGGGAGGCCAACCACCGACCTCCACGATCTAAGGTAATAATGATCTTTTCCTGTATGCAGCAAGGACCCGTCAAGTCGGGCAGTTGCCGAGGCAGCATGGGGAAGCGGAGACGCCCACATCCAATCGGTCGCCACATGCCAACCATGGCTGCAGGCTGATAGGGCCCGCGGCGCTCCGTGCTTGACCTTTGGCTTCGCCTTGAAGCCAAGCCCGAGAGCGCCTTGGGCTTGAGGGCTACTGTCGGCGTTCTGGGAATGGGGGTCCCCGGACTTGCTTGCTTGCGGCCCACAGCGTGGCTCCACCAGCGGCCTGTACTGCCCATCTTCACGGACAAACACTCAAGACCCTCGCGAGGGGCCAAGCCTCATGATGCGGACGACGCAAGACCTCCTCAGGGGCGGCCTCACCAGGCTGGCTCACGAGGGGCGGAGAGATCAAGGCGAGGGATACCCCGCGAGGTTTCTGTGACGCAAGCCATGACGCCTGGAGCCAGGCGGGTGCCGGGCCAGCGCGCAGTGTCCTCGTTTCCTCTTTGGTGCTAAAGGGGCAAGCGCAGACGAGGAGTCCCGAGGCATCAGGCAAAGGTTTCCATATCGGTGCAACAAGACCAAGACCAGCAGGACGGTAGGACGGAGGTCACCATGGAGCTCAAGACGGTGTCACCACCAGAGCCTTTGGCAGGCGAAGATTACTTTTGTCAGGATAGCTTGTACTAGTTGTCTCCCTTCGAATTTGGCCGTTGTGGGATCCCTTCCAGCTCAATATTTGGGAAGAGGATTAGGGCCTCTATAAATATGACTAGCCACCACCACAGAAGGGGATCCCATCTTGGACTGGATCCATTCCACCAAGGCCACCAGACAAGTTCACCAAGCACAAGAGCACCTCTCCTTGGGAGGCTGTTCTTCCCTTGTAACTGTTCATCCTCAGCCCAAGAGGCAATCCACCACACTACATTGGAGTAGGGTATTACACCACAATGGTGGCCCGAACCAGTATAAATTTTGTGTCTCTCCTTTGAGTCCGTCCAGCTAGGTCGTGAGATAGTAGAGTGTGCGAGCTAGAGAGGGGGAAAGATCTCTGTGCGCACCCCAGTGTCGGAGCCCGAAATCTGACACAAAGGGGCATGCGTAAGCAAATTCTTAAGCTCGTTGAATGCGGTATCTTGAGATGCTCCCCAAACAAATGGTGCATTTTTCTTACTCAAGGCATGTAAAGGTAAAGCGATAGTGCTAAAATCCTAACAAATCGATGATAAAATCCGGCTAAGCTAAGAGAACTACGCACTTGTTGCAAGTTTATTGGTTGCGTCCAAGTTTTAATAGCTTCGATCTTAGATTCCTCTACATGAACACTATCGGCGTTCTGGGAACGGGGGTCCCCAGACTTGCCTGTGTGCGGCGTGGCTCGAGGAGGGGCCCAGCACGGCCCATCTTCATCAACACAGACCCAAGACCCTCGCGAGGGGCCAAGCCTCACGGGGCGGACGACATGGAGCTTCCTCAGGCATGGCCTCATCAGGATGGCTCACGAGGAGGCGGAGAGATCAAGGCGGGGTACCTCACGAGGTGCCCGTGACGCATGCCATGACGACCAAAGGCGCCAGGCGGGCGCCAGCCGTGCAGTGTCCTCCTTTCCTCTTTGGTGCAAAGGGAGCAAGCGTAGGCGAGAGCATCAAGCAAAGGCACCCATTTTGGTGCAACAAGACCAAGACCAGTCCAACGGTAGGGAGGAAGTCGTTGTGGAGCCCAAGCCAGCGTCACCACCAGAGCCTTTGGCAGGCGAGGACCAACTTTAGTCAGGATAAGTGTACCAGATGTTCCCCTTCAAAATGGCCAATTGTTGGCACCCTTCCCGCTCAATATTTGGGAAGAGGCCCAGGGCCTTTGCCTATAAATAGGACTAGCCACCCACAGGATAGAGGGGAGATCGGAGATCGGAGAGGGGACATCGGAGATCGGAGAGGGGAGATCGGATCAAAATCAAAGAGAGAATCGAGGAGAGAGAGAGAGAGAGAGAGAGAGAGAGAGAGAGAGAGAGAGAAGGGTGACTGAACTCCTCCTAGCAGTTCATCCCCCCAGCCAAGAACAGACCCTCGCGAGGCTGTTCTTCCTTGTATTGCTCATCATCATCAGCCCAAGAGGCAATCCACCACACCACACACTAGAGTAGGGTATTACACCACAACGGTGGCTCGAACCAGTATAAACCCTATGTCTCTTGTGTTGTTCTTTCCATAGCTTAGATCTTAGCGAGGCGGAGGGGTGCAGGTAGGTAGAAGGCGAAATCTCCGCGTGCACCCCAGTGTTCGAACCTCAAGGGTCTGCCGGAACTCGAAATACGACATTTGGCGCGCCAGGTAGGGGTGCGCCGGAATTCGTCTTCCACCACCCCGTTCTCCTCCGACCATCGCGTCCATGTCTGACGCTCGTCGGGCCCGCGCCGAGCACCGGTCTGCTCTCGCTTCCCACGTCGCCCAGACGGCTCCTGTCAGCGGGCGTCCTCGCCGTTCCCCGTCACCTGCCGTCAACGCTGCCACCGACCCGGCGGGGAACGAGCAACAAGCATCATCTCAGCATCCGTCCGTGCGGCAAGACGGCCGCACCGCTACTCCCTCGTTCACCCCAGCTGGTTCTTTGTCCCGCGTGCTCCGCGCACCCATGGAGGCTCGAGCTGCGCTCATCGCAGCAAACGAGCTCCTGCGCTACCGTCCCGTCGACGACGTCTACGAAGAATGGCTCGACCGTGTTGCCGAGCTTGTCCGCGCCGCAGGGGGCTCTCCTGCGCCGTCCGTTCCGCTACACCGCACCCCGCCCCGCGTGGGCGACGAAGCTCCGGGGGCACCCTAGCCGCCTCCTCCTCAAGAAGGCGCCATGGCTCCAAGGCGCGTGGCCCCTAGGCGGAACTCGCTCCGTCAGGTGCCAGCGCGGCAAGAGGAGAGCTGCCAAGAAGTCCCTCGCCCGCAAGAAGCTGCCTGGGCGCTCCCTGCTCCAGCACGTCGCGACCATGTTCCTTCTCCCGCACGTCAAGACCCCGCGCTACTCCCAGCTGCAGCGCATGGGGACATTCAAGACCAAGCTCTCCGTCACCCAAGGCCTCCCGTGGCCACAGCAGGCTGTCGTACCTTCACCACCGAGCTACGCAGCGTCGCGTGGCCCGGCAAGTTCAAGCCAGACCTGCCTCCTCGTTACGACGGCACAGCCGACCCTGCGGAGTTCCTCCCGCTCTATGAGCTGGGCATCAAAGTTGCCAACGGAGACGAGAAGGTCATGGCGAACTGGTTTCCCATGGCGCTCAAGGACAGGGCCCGCACCTGGCTCCTGAACCTGGCTCCAGGCACGATCTCCTCCTGGGACGAGATGCGCACCTGCTTCATCGCCAACTTCCAAGGTACTCGCGACCGGCCACCCGCCGTGAGCGACATGCGCCGCATCAATCAACAACCCAGAGAGACCCTGCAGAAGTACATCCAGCGCTTCAACAACGCATGCCTCAAGATTCCCAAGGTGACCGAGGAGGCCATCATCTCAGCCTTCTCCGACGGCGTGCGCGACATCAAGATGAAGGAGGAGCTGGCGATGCATGAAGACCTGTGCACTTCCTTGGAGTTGTTCAACTTGGCAACCCAGTGCGCCAGGGCTGAAGAAGGGTGTCTCTCTCTCCTCGAGCTGCCTGCCGCGGACCCAGAAGAGAAGAAGCCCAAGGCCAAGGATGTGAAGCGCAAGGGGGCTATCGTGCTCGCGGCAAAACCAGACACCAAGCGGGGCAGAGATCAGCTCGAATCTTCCAAGGGCAGTCGGTACTGTGTGTACCACGACCTCCACACCCACAACACCAACGAATGTCAAGAGCTCCACGCCGTGCGAGAAGGAAGGACCGGCCGTCGCCCCGACCGCGGTAACCGGGGCTACTGTCGAGGAGGAGGAAGGAACACAGGACGCTGGGAAGACCGCTGCCCGTGCCAAGGGTGGCGCGATCGACCTTGCGAGGATCGATGGCAAGACCCGCCTCGCGAGGGAGACTGGAGGGATCAGCCTCGCGAGGATCGCCCGCCAGGCAACGCAGGCCTCCCTCCACTGCCGCCGCAGCCAAGGAGAAACGAGGACCGCCATCAGGACGAGGGGGCTGGGGGCTTCCAGGAGCCGCGCGCGATCGCCTGCATCCTGGGCGGGGCTCAAGCCCCAGCCTCTTAATGCATCTTCAAGCAGTTCGCCCGCAAAGTGAATGCAGTCCTCCCCAAGCTCGAAGTCACGCGCCCTCTCAGGTGGTCGGCGTGCGCCATCATGTTCAACTCAGCAGATCAGCTCAAGTGCACGACCACAGCCGGAGTCCTCCCGATGCTTTGTTCCCCAATCATCAGCAACGTGGTGGTCACCAGGACCCTCATCGATGGCGGGGCAGGGCTCAACATCCTGTCCGTGGAAACATTCAACAATCTCCAAGTGCCCTACAACCAGCTTCAGCCAACCAAGCCTTTCTCCGGAGTCACCGACGGCTCCACGGTCCTGATTGGGCAGGTCCGCCTCCCTGTCACCTTCGGGGCACGCGACAACTACCGCACCGAGCTCATCGACTTCGACGTCGCTCACATTCGCCTGCCGTACAATGCCATCCTTGGGTACCCAGCGCTGGCCAAGTTCGTGGCCATAACTCACCACGGCTACAACGTCCTCAAGATGCCAGGAAGTGGCAGAGTCATCATGGTGCCCTATGAAGAGAAGGACGCGGTGTGTTCCCTGGAACGAGCCTTTCAGGCTGCATCGCTGGAAGACCCGGATCGCGGAAGCAGGAGGCTTCCCGAGACCGCCCCAAGAAGAAGAAGACATCGTCCGGCCCGGCCCCTCAGGAGGCAGGCCCCTTAGGGCCCGCGCCTGCCCAGGGGGAACCTCCTTCCATCGCATAAGAAAGCGCGCCCGGCGCCCTCCTCAGGCAGGGCTCGGGGGCTCTCCCCTAGAGGGCCACCAACCTGGCTAAGGTCACGAGGGAGGCGCTTGGGCACCACATGGAGGCGTGTTTCGAAGCACGTTTCCCTCAAGAAGGAGTAAGGCAAGGAGGGCCAGACCCTCAGGAGTTCGTCAGCAAGGCCATTCAGGAGCTACAAGAGTCAAGAGTCATGAGAGGCGGCCGCCGCCTACCAGCTGTGGCTCCCCATCCAGGCGAGGATGGTGGGCTACGTGTCTGCATCGACATACCAGGGCTCAATCGAGTCGCCTCTCTGGAGCGCCTCTGGCCCTCGCGAGTGGGGCGCTGTGAAGGTCCACCCCACAGCTACGTTCGCATGCCTTACGGCTTGCCGAACGCGGCTGCCACGTACCAGCGCCTCATGAGGGGCATCATGGAGGCTCAAGAGGCCAGGCGTTCCACAGCCCTGGCGGAGATGGAGATGGTCCGCGAGGAGCCACCAGCGCCTCCGGAGCCTCCCGAGGCCCCTGGGCCTGGGGGCTCGTGAGGATCGGCTTCCGCAGCCCACCGAGTCTGCTACGCCAACACTCCTTCGTCCTCAACATCATCAGGTGAGATCTTTCAAGTTTCATTTCAGCTAGGAGCGCCCCCTAGGGCTGCATTATTCCCAGGCCGCGTGGGTCCGTCCCTGCGGCATGTATCCCTTTTATTTTATGTTGTTAGCTTACCTTGTTGGGGGCGCCCCTCGGGCTGCATCATCCCCAAGTCGCTCGGGCCTGACGCAGTGATGTCCGCCTTCCCAGCATCTATTTGAATGAATCCACTCCTTCGCGGCTAATGTGTTTGACCTAGTTGCCCGCTCAACTGACGCCAACTGACGGAGCTACTCCCAAACAGCATGACACTTGCGCATGGGTCCGTCCCTGCAACGCCGACAAACCTGAATGGCTGAGCTCTGGCCACGGCAGCCCCGCATGGCGCCACCTCGTCAAGCCTTCAGTGTCTCATCGCCCCTCGGAAGCAACCAACGGTTGACTGTCAATTGTCATGGCAACCCCTCGTTCTTTCTATGATGGGTCTACAGGATCTCCTAAAGGAGCTGCGTCAGGCGAGGCCCTTGCGGTGTCTCCTTCACTCTCATCTGCGCGAACCGCTTGCACGTTAAAGGGGGGCGCCTGAGCATCGCGACTCAGGGCTCCTACTGGCTCTCCATCCCTCACCCTCTGGCCTTGTCCACGGCATCGCGACCTGGGATACTAGCAACGGCTGAGACTCGCTCGAGGGCCGGGACCCGAGGATGTAGAGCAGAAAGGGGAGCAGAGGCGAGAGGGGAGGGACACGCGAGGACCTCGCCGAGTAACCTCACGCCTGCCGATGCACGGACCCGGCGACACACCAGAGAGCGGCCCCTGATTCTCGAGATAAGTCACCACCCGGAAGCACCAGCTACCGTGGCACCATCCCCGCACTTAATGCAATTCCATGTTAGCGATGCCGCTTTCCTTTCTCACCGAACGACGGCTACTTGAGCGCCAAAGGGGACCTCTTGAGCATCGCGACTCAGGGGCTCTTACCGGACCCCGGGTCGCTCACCTCCTGGCCTTGACCACGGCATCGCGACCTGGCATACCAGCGACGGCTGAAGCCGCCTTGGGACTGGGACCTGTCGGCGCAGAGCACCAAGCCCTCGTGAGGTTCGAAAGGGAGAACCGAGCTAAGACGGAATGAGCAACTCGCACAATTCTACGATAAGGGTTATATTAACAAAACAGGATCACATGCACCTTACAAGCCCCCACGAGACGCGTCTTTGATTCCTCGCAGGGAACAGATCCTAAAAGGATGCTAACTACACGCGCCCCTGCAAAAGACGCCATCATCAACAATGGGCTGTCAAGCACCGGCGCCAACCCCATCCAGATCAGAGTCGGCGACGGCCTGACGAGCCCGCCCTGCTCCAGGAGCGGCGCCAGCTCGGGGGCTCGTAGCTGTCATCACTCGTCTCTGGAGTCGCGAAGAGCTCGTCGGAGTCACTGGAACCTCCGACGCCTCCGCCGCCTGAGGAGCCGCCAAGGGAGCGGTCAGCGGGCCCAGTCCTCGCCATAGCAGGGTCCCGACCACCTCTCCCGGGGCAGCACTCCAGCCGGCGCCCGTTAGCATCGAAGACCTTGAAGAACATCACTGAAGCACCGTCGTACTCCAAGTGGATCGTGAGGGCACCTCTTGTCCTGCAAACCCGGGCGATTTTGCTCCAGCCTCGAGTAATGAAGACCTCGCCCGGGGCAACGACTGCGACCTCTGCCTCGGTCGCGAGGGTGCTGCAGCCGGCGTGCTGCAGCCAAAGCTTCAGGAGTTCTCCCTGCGGGATGATGGAGGCAAAGAAGGGAGGAAGGCGAATCCAAGACTGAGGAGGCATGGCGGCGTGGAGCACGAACTCTCGGGAGGAGCACACCTTCGTGACCCGTCGGCGCCGCGAACGGCATCGACTCCTTCAGAGCCCTCGATGTGGGCGTACAAGGGAAGCGGGAACCCCAGTGGTGGCCGCTCGCACCAGGGCCTCGACAACATCTGATGGGCCCCCTCATCCCGGCCGCGGAGGGCGAGCCGTTTCTTCGGCAGGAGCGGGTCTGGTTCCTCTCGGGGAGCCTTTCCCTTCTCTGCCGCCGAGAACCGGCGGATCAGAGCCATCGCAGCAAGACGGAGCAAGGACCGGGAAGAAGGAGAAGCAAGAAGGGATGGACTGGAAGGGCGCGCCATTCTGTACTTATGGCCGACGAAGGCCAACCGCCGACCTCCACGATCGCAGGTAATCATGACCCGCTTTGCATGCTGGGACTTGTCCAGTCCGTGCAGTTGCCCAGGCGCCGTGGGAAGTGGAGACGCCCATGTCCAATCAACCGCCACGCGGCGCCCAAGGCCGCAGGCTGTTAGGGCCCGCGGCGCTTCGCTCTTGCCCTTTCGCCTTCCTGCACGGCCAAGTCTGGCCGCGCCTTGGGCCCGGGGGCTACTGTTGGCGTTCTGGGAATGGGGGTCCCCAGACTTGCCTGCCTGCGGCCTGTGGCGTGGCTCGAGGGGGGGGCCAGCACGGCCCATCTTCATCAACACAGACCCAAGACCCTCGAAAGGGGCCAAGCCTCGCGGGGCGGACGACACGGAGCTTCCTCAGGCATGGCCTCATCAGGCTGGCTCGCGAGGAGGCGGAGAGATCAAGGCGGGGTACCTCACGAGGTGCCCGTGACGCAAGCCATGACGACCAAAGGCGCCAGGCGGGCGCCAGCCACGTAGTGTCCTCCATTCCTCTTTGGTGCAAAGGGAGCAAGCGCAGGCGAGAGCATCAAGCAAAGGCACCCGTTTCGGTGCAACGAGACCAAGACCAGTCCAACGGCAGGGAGGAAGTCATTGTGGAGCCCAAACCAGCGTCACCACCAGATCCTTTGGTAGGCGAGGACCAACTTTAGTCAGGATAAGTGTACCAGATGTTCCCCTTCAAAATGGCCAATTGTTGGCGCCCTTCCCGCTCAATATTCGGGAAGAGGCCCAGGGCCTTTGCCTATAAATAGGACTAGCCACCCACAGGGTAGAGGGGAGATCGGATATCGAAGAGGGGAGATCGGAGATCGGAGAGGGGAGATCAGATCGAAATCAAAGAGAGAATCGAGGAGAGAGAGAGAGAGAAGGGTGACTGAACTCCTCCTAGAAGTTCATCCCCCAGCCAAGAACAGACTCTCGCGAGGCTATTCTTCCTTGTATTGCTCATCATCATCAGCCCAAGAGGCAATCCACCACACCACACACTGGAGTAGGGTATTACACCACAACGGTGGCCCGAACCAGTATAAACCCTGTGTCTCTTGTGTTGTTCTTTCCATAGCTTAGATCTTAGCGAGGCGGAGGGGTGCAGGTAGGTAGAAGGCGAAATCTCCGCGCGCACCCCAATGTTCGAACCTCAAGGGTCTGCCGGAACCTGAAATCCGACAAACACCCTTATAAGACACAACGAAACCCAAGAAAACAAGCTTATCAACACCAAAAAGGCATTTTTCCATATTAGCATAATGGCGCTCTTTTCTAAGAGTTTGCAAAACGGTTCTAAGATGGGTGACATGATCTTTGAGAGATTTGATAAATACAAGAATATTGTCAAAATAGACCACAAAAAATACGCCAATGTGAGGGTGAAGAACAAAATGCATCACACGCATAAAGGTGCTGGGTGCTTCGGATAAACCCATTGGCATGACCAACCATTCATACAAGCCAGACTTGGTTTTGAAAGAGGTTTTCCATTCATCGCCTTCTTGGATGCATATTTGATAGTAGCCACTTTTAATATCAATTTTTAGAGAAAATTGTGGCTCCACTAAGTTCGTCTAGCATGTCATCAAGGCGAGGAATAGGATATCTATAGCGGATGGTGATAGCATTGATAGGACGACAATCAGAACACATGTGATATGTACCATCTTTCTTGGGAACAAGGATTACTGGTATGACACATGGGCTCAAGCTTTCTCGTACATGGCCGTTGTCAATGAGTTGTTGAACTTGTCATTGGATCTCCTTGGTTTCCTCGGGGTTGACGTGGTATGGAGCCTTGTTAGGAAGAGGTGCTCCGGGTATAAGGTCGATGCGATGTTTGAAGCCTCGCAGAGGAGGAAGACCCGGAGGTAGCTCATCGGGGAATACATCTGGGAATTCCTGCAATAGAGAATGTCGGTGTCCTAGGAACGGGGGTACCAAGACTTGCCTGCCTGCAGCCCACGACGTGGCTCCATCGACGGCCTGGTACGTCCCGGCTTCAGCAACAACAATCCAAGACCCTCGCGAGGGGCCAAGCCTCGCGAGGCGGACGACACTAAGACCTCCCTGTGGGGCAGCCTCATCAGTCTGGCTCCCAAGGAGCCGAGATATCAAGGCAAGGTGCACCTCGTGAGGTTCACATGACGTGAGCCATGATGACCAAGGCTAGGCGGGTGCCAATGGGCATAGTGTACCGGTTTCCTCTTTGGTGCTAAGGAGGCAAGCGCAGGCGCGGAGTCCCAAGGAATCAAGCAAAGGTTTCCATATCGGTGCAACAAGACCAAGACCGCCAGGACGGCAGGACGGAGGTCATCGCGGAGCCCAGCACGGCGTCACCACCAGAGCCTTTTGCACGCGAAGACTACTTTTGTCAGGATAGCTTGTACTAGTTGCCCCCCTTCAAATTTGGCCGCTGTGGGATCCCTTACCGCCTACATTTGGGCAGAGGACCAAGGCCACTATAAATAGGACTTAGCCACCACCATAGAAAGGGAGATCATTCAGATCATCCTCTCACCCACTAGCTCATGGAGCTCAAGAACACCTCACCTCCTGAGGCTGTTCCACCACTATACTAGTTCATCCTCAACCCCTCGAGGCAATCCACCACAAAGCTGGAGTAGAGTATTACACCGCAAGGTGGCCTGGACCAGGATAAACCGATGTGTCTCTTGTCCCTTGAGTTCGTCGAGCTAGGCCATGGAATCATTGAGCAGGCAGACTGGGAAGGGAGAGTTCTTCACACGCACCCTAGTGTTTCAACCTCTCAAGGGTCTGCGGAACCCTGAATCCGATAGAGAAGACAACACTAAAGGTAAACTATGAGTGGTGTTAGTCCTTATCACTTCATCCTTGCAACAAAGGAAATAGTGCATAACACTTGATGGGTTCTCACACACCACTCTCATCTCACTTTTGGTGGCAAATAGTATTAAGTTTTTCTTGTCGCTCATCATGGAGGCACTCATTTTGGGCTTGTGGCTCTTGCTCCCTTTTGGGTGGCTCACTCTCTCACTATTCTCTCCATGATGTGTGGTTTCTTGTTTGTCGGCAATCACTTGGCTTGGTGACACAGGTCGTAGCACGTACTCCTTCCCTTTCATCTTGAAGCTATAGTGATTGGTTTGCCCGTTGTTCATGACGCCTTGGTCAAATTGCCATGGTCGTCCAAGTAGGAGGTGGAAAACGGACATAGGAACAACATCACTCTCCAAAGTGTCTCCGTATGCTCTGATTTTGAAGGAGACTTGGACCATGTGTTCCACTTGAATTGTGGCAGAGTTGCTGAGCATTTGGACCTTGTAGGGATGAGGGTGCTTCATCTTGACCAATTGGAGCTTGGAGCATAGTTCTTCACTTGCCAAGTTATGGCAACTTCCTCCGTCGATGATGACCTTCATGGATCTTCCATTGATGCCCGCCCTGGTGTGGAAGATATGACATCTTTGGTCTTCTTCTTGTTGATGTTGAAGAGTCAAGACCTTGGAGACAACTAGAGCGGGGCTCGAATCTTCGTCACAAAAGACTTTGTCATCTTCATCTTTGTTCACTTGCCGGTGCATAGCCACATTCTCAAGGGCTTTCGTTTCGCCTTCACTCATGGAGTCATATGTACCATCATCGTTGAAGATCATGGTGTGCTTGTTGGTACAATCGAAGGACTTGTGGCCTCGGCCGCCACATGTGAAGCATTTGATGGAACATGTCTTGATGGTATCATCCAGTGGAGTTGTAGATGATGAAGATCTTGGCTTAAAGTTGCTTGTAGTAGGAGGACGACTTGAGGTTGTTGAACTTTTCTTGTAACTTGACTTGTCGTCGTTGCTTGGAGAAGCTTTCATCATGGAAGAAGGTGTTTAAGTCGGTGAAGCTTGATTGTAGGAGGAACCATATGACTTGGAAGAGAACTTGGCATACTTGAAGTCATCTTGCACTTGTCGCTCTGCTTTGGTAGCTTGATGCACTAGCTCCATGAGGTTGGGGTAAGGTTGGTAGTCGGCTATCTTCTTGATAGGATGATTGAGTCCATTCTCGAAACGTGCCATAGTTTGCTCATCATCTTCCATGACATTTGCTCGAATCATGGCAATCTCCATTTCCTTGTAGTACTCTTCAACGGTCTTTGTTCCTTGCTTGAGGAGTTGGAATTTCTTGAAGAGGTCGCGCTTGTAGTAGGTTTGCACAAAGCGTGCTCTCATGACATCCTTCATTTGCGCCCAAGTTGTGATGGGTTGTTCACTTCTTGCCTCACGACGCTCGATGACTTGCTCCCACCAAATGAGGACATAGTCTTGGAACTCAAGGGATACCATGGCGATCTTCTTCTCTTCCTCATAGTTGTGAAAACGAAAGATCTTGTCAACCTTCAATGCCCATGAAAGGTACACTTTGGGATCATTGCTTCCGGTGAACTTGGGCATGGTGAAGTTGAGTTTGTTGTAGCGTTGCTCTTCATTATGTTGGGGTCGAGGGTGGTGACGTCCATGACGAGGAGGATTGTCTCCCTCAACTTCCTCTTGGCATGGAGGATTTCCATTGTCTTGTTCCTCATGGCGAACTTGAGGTTCTTATCGAGCTTTTGGAACTTGTCGGTGCAATCGTGCTTGATAGTTCCATTCTTGAACTTCGTCGCGAAGTGCTTCGTCTTGCTCACGAATATGTCAGTTACGTGTGTCAACGGCACGACTTGTGTCTCGGAGGGCACGTTGCGCCTCAAGTGCTTGAGCTTCTCATTGTTATTGTTGTTGACGGAGAGCTTCGGTGTCTTGCTCGTCTTGGTGTTGGTGTCCTCGCTCTTCCTCTTGTTGGCGTAGGCGTTGTTGTTCTTGTGCTTGCAGAAAGGTAGCTTGATTTTTGCGATGTCAATGTTCTTGCACTAGGAGTTGCTCTCGAGGATCGTTTCCATGTAGAGGATTGCGGTTTGCTTGGCGTTCTTAGCACGCGGCTTGTCAAAGAGTGTTTGATGTTGGTGTACTTGAGTCGGAGATGGTGTCATCAGAGTGTTGACTCGAGCGGCTCCGTCTTGAATATGATGAAGTGGTAGAAGAGCGGTTGACCAACCAGGCAAGAATCTCGTCCATTCTTGCATTGCTCTCTTGTTTTTCTTCGTCGAGCTTTTTGTCGAAGTAGTCTCTTGTACGTTGCTTGGAGTGTCGCAAGTTGGTGGCGAGATTGTCAATGCGGTCGCTCAATGCTTGTTGTTCTTGATGCAATGCTCTTTGTGTGCTGAAGAGGTGGTTCTTGGTGACATATGTGTTCGGGTCCTCGCCTTACTCGATGAAGAGTGGGTTGGTTGAAGTAGTTGGCCTATCCATCATTCCAAGCAAATATGTGAGTGGAAGAAGAAAAGAACTATACCAAATGTACCTTGACCAATGTTGAGAATGGATCAATGATCACTCAATAGTGTAGAAAGGAAATAGCACAATTGGTAACGTATCTTGTCAATCTCTCACACCTACACAAATAAAGCTTATGGTGGGGCTCGGTTAGGATGGTGGCACAAAATTTATGCAATTGTTAGTGAGACTCAATGATGTTGCAAAATATTCGCAAATTCACAAATGCAAATGTCGGACCCGGGCTCCGCAGACCCTTGAGAGGTTCAAACACTAGGGTGCGCATGAAGAACTCCCTTTTCCCAACCTGCCGGCCCAAAAATTCCACGACCTAGCTCGACGAACCCGAGGGACAAGAGACACAACAGTTTATACTAGTTTGAGCCTCCTTGCGGTGTAATACCCTACTCCATCTTTGTGGTGGATTGCCTCAAGGGGCTGAGGATGAACTAGTACAGTGGGTGAACAGCCTCGGGGGTGAGGTGTTCTTGAGCTCAATGAGCTGGTGGGTGTGAGGATGGTCTGAATGATCTGTCCCCTCTATGGTGGTGGCTATGTCCTATTTATAGTGGCATTGCTCCTCTTCCCAAATGTAGGCGAGAAGGGATCCCACAACAGCCAAATTCAAAGGGAGACAACTAGTACAAGTTATCTTGACAAAAGTAGTCTTCGCCTGCAAAGGCTCTATTGGTGACGCTGCAGTGAGCTCAGTGATGACCTCCATCGTATCGTCCTGGCGGTCTTGGTCTCATTGCACCAATATGGAAACCTTTGCCTGATTCCTCGGGACTCTGCGCCTGCGCTTGCCTCCTTGGCACCAAAGGGGAAACTGGTACACTGTACCTGCTGGCGCCCGCCTGGCCTTGGTCGTCATGGCTCACGTCACATGAACCTCGTGAGGTGCACCTTGCCTTGATATCTCCGCTCCTCGGGGGCCAGTCTAGTGAGGCCGCCCACCAGGGAGGTCTTGGTGTCGTCCGCCTCGCGAGGCTCGTCCCCTCGCAAGGGTCTTGGGTCATTGTTGCTAAAACTGGGCCGTACTGGGCCGCCAATGGAGCCACACCGTGGGCCACAGGAAGGCAGGTCTGGGTACCCCCATTCCCAAGACGCCGACAGTAGCCCCCGGGCCCAAGGCGCGCTTGAACTTGGCTTCAAGGCGAAGTCAAAGGGCAAGTGCGGAGCGCCACAGGCCCCAATCGCCTGTGGCCTTGGTCGATGCGTGGCGGTTGATGGGACATGGGCGCCTCCGCTTCCCACACTACCTCGGCAACCGTTAGAGTTGACGAGACTCTGCTGCATGCAAAGGAAAACCATCATTACACGCGATCGTGGAGGCCGGTGGTTGGCCTCCTCCTGGCTATAAATGAGTGGAGGGGCGGAGCCCCCTCGCTCATCTCTATCTTCTTGCAGTCTGCTTCGTCTTCTTCTTTCTCGCCTCTCCATCTTGCTACAGCTCCCATGGCACCAACGAGGAAGTTCTCCGCTGCCGAGAATGGGAAGGCCCCCAAGGAGGGACCTGACTCGCCACCACCCAAGAGAGGGCAAGACCACCAGCACAAGCATGTCGTGACCCCTGCGGTGGCTCCTCGAGGGCGGGGGCATGCCTTTCCCGGCTGTGGCGGTGCTTCTTCTCATGGTGGGTGCCGCCGGGGCGAGGCTACCCTTGCAAGGAGGGGAGGCGCGCCATGGTTTCTCGACCTCCCAGGTCGTGCTTCCACTCGGCCGACGTGCTCCCTGAGTACGTCATGTGGTCGGAGAAGCCGGCCGACACCTGGCTCCAGCTTCCACGCTCCTTCGCCAGCGAGCTGCCGGCCATGGGTCTTGATGGCCTCTGGCTGCAGGCCGATGGCTGTTGCGGCAAGGCCTCATGGGTTGCAGTCGAGGTCTCCACCGCGGGCAGCGTGGCCCTGACCCGCGATTGGCAGACGTTCGCCCGCGGGTGCGGCCTGAGCGGGAGGTGCACCCTCCACTTCAAGTATGACGGCGTCGCGACCCTCTTCATGAGGGTGTTTGGGGAAGACGGTCGCCGTGCAGGGTGCTTCCCTGAAGATAGGAGCGGCGACGACGAGCTCGGTCTAGACGACGACCGCGATGGTGCTGAGGGCGAGCTCACCCTTGGAGACGGCCGCGGTTCATCTAGCGGAGGCGGCTCCTTCTCTAGCGAGAGCACCAGCAGCGGTGGCTACGACCAGCCATCGGGCTCGCTTCGAGGACGGCGGTGGGTCATCTCGCCGCCATGCTTTGGTGAAGTGTGAGGAGTGCTCAGGCTGAGCTGAGTCTGGGAGGCCCACATAGCAAGGCCTCGTGAGCCGCTGTGGTCGCAGGGGCCGCTTTTGTTTAACCTTTCCCTTTCTCCTGCATTCGAAAAAAGTAGAGGGCCCTGCTGGGGCGTGTAATGAACCATGGTATCTATGTTACTATGCTATGTTTATTGTTCTGACGTTATGTTGTGGTATTCATGTTCCAAATAGGTATGGTAGGATAACTTAGCTTGATACACTCGCGGTAGTTTCCCTCCTCGTGATAGCGCACACTTCGTTATCCGAGGAGGCCCTCTTGTTGGCGGCTTAGGGGCCATTGTCCTCGAGAGACATTTTGAAGCTGCGGAATTCTTAAAAACTTGGTCGGGCGTCTTGTTCTTCCCTGCACGATCCCTTAGGTCTAGGCTAGTCGTGGCTTAGTGCACCGCGTCGCAGTACTAGGGGGGCATGGACTTTAAGAGGGCGCGTAGGTCACGAGCTTACTCGAGGGCGTCTCGCGAGGATAGAAAAAGCCAAGGCCCTGGGGAACAAGGCTGTGGCGAAGTATGTTCGTGGCGTGGGGCGGGCCCGACGCGCGCGCACATACCTGCCCAGCCCCCACGCGCAAGATGCGCGAGGAAAGGCGGCAGGCAACTGCCGCCCCTCCTGGGCCAAGACCGACAGTCAAGAGAAAAGGCGAGAGGGAAATCCAACTTGGCAATCCAAAATGCGAGAACTCCAAATTCCATTAAGAATGATTGCAAACAAACTACAGAAAGCATGCAAATGAACAGCCGCGTCCGGCACCAAGTCTAGTCTTCTCACCAGCGTGGAGCTAAGTGCTGCCACTAGGATGTGGGAGGGAGCCCCAGAGGCCCGAGGGCGGCTCTTCGGAGACTCCGGGGCGTGTACAGCCCCACTCATTATTACGTGAGAGTGTCAAGAGGGGAGACCTTCACAGGCACTGGGCCTTGCTTCATGGGTAGAACTTCTGGAGGTGCTGGATGTTCTAGGCATTCTGGATAGGGATCCGGTCCTACGTCGCCAAGCGCGCGACACCAGGCCTGGAGACGCGGGCGACCCTAAATGGGCCCTCCCACATGAGTGAAAGCATATGCAGCTCTTCCCTGGAGGGCACCTGCCGTAGGACGAGATCTCCCACCTCGAGCGTCCTGGAGCAGACGATGCGGCACTGATACCACTGCAGCGCCTGGTGGTACCTTGCCGCTTGGGGCGAGGCTTGACGGCGGTGTTCCTCCCCCAACACGAGGTCCATCCCCCGCGTGGCGTCCTGGCGTGCCTCATTAAAACACCAAGCCCCACGCGGAGCGATGTGTGACATCATGTGGGTGAACTGTTTCAGCTCCGTAGACGAGGAAGAATGGAGTTTTGCCGGTCGGCTTGGTCGTGGTGGTGCGGACGGATCACAGCACAGACTGGAGCTCATCGAGACAGCCCCTACTGCAGGCCTCGAGATTCTTCTTGAAGGTTCTTGTCTTGAGGCCTCTTAGGACCTCCGCGTTGGCACGCTCAGCTTGGCCGTTGCTCCTCAGGTGTGCCACTGAGGCGTAGCATATCTCCATTCCAAGGTTAGCACAATATGTTTTAAAGAGATTGCTAGTGAACTGCGAGCCGTTGTTGGTGATGATGCGATTAGGGACTCCGTACCGGCTCACAAGGCCCTTGATGAACTTGACCACCGAGCCGGCCGGGATGGCGCGGACTGCTTCCACCTCCGCCCATTTGGTAACCTTGTCGATGGTGACAAAGAGGTAGCGGTAGCCCCCGGGCACTCGAGGGAACGGTCCCAAGATGTCCAGCCCCCAGAAAGCAACCGACCACGAGAGTGGGATGGTCTAGAAGCCATGGGCGGGCTGGTGTATTTGCTTGGCATGGAACTGGCAGGCTTCACAAGATCTCACCAGCTCGGCCGCGTCGCTGAACGCCGTGGGCCAGTAGAATCCACTGCGGAACGCCTTGCCCACAAGGGTGCAGGATGAAGAGTGATGCCCGTAGTCTCCGCCATGTATGTCGGCTAATAGCTCACACCCATGTTCCCTGGAGATGCATCGC
Source organism: Triticum aestivum (assembly GCF_018294505.1). Lineage (NCBI taxonomy): Eukaryota > Viridiplantae > Streptophyta > Magnoliopsida > Poales > Poaceae > Triticum > Triticum aestivum. The sequence continues at coordinate 351,734,077 of NC_057800.1, read as the reverse complement.
AAGGAAACATCGTTTGGTTGTTTTTGGTAAAGCTGACCGTCCTGAATGCAGTAGGTTGTGGCCTTCCGAGCCACGTGCTCAGTGTCTTCTTCCTTCTCCGGCAGGGTCCCCTGAAGCAGGTACGCCTTGAATTCTTTGGTCCAACACCCCTCCTGAGGCTCGAGCTCTAGGAGCAGGCGTGCTCCTGAGGTCGGGCTGCATGCGGTAGCTCCCGAGGTTGGTGCTGGCGGGAGCTCCTCCTAAGGCAGTGCTGGCTCCGCAACCGGCGGGGCTGCTGAAGGCTTGAAGAGCCGCTCCTCACAGACACCGGGCTCCTAAGGCTGGCGCTTGGATGCTCTCTTGGCGATGTCGTTGGCTTCCTTGTTCGTGCCGCGGGGCATGTGCTGCAACTCCAGGCCCAAGAATTGCTTCTCCATTTTGCATACCTCTGCCAGGTATGCCTCCATGTGTTCATCCTTCGGCTCGTACACTTTGTTGGAGAAGTTTACGAGGAGCTGGGAGTCGCCCTTGATGGTGAGGCGCTTCACGCCCAAAGAGGATGTGGCCTTGAGGCCGGCGATCAAGCCTTCGTACTCCGTGATGTTGTTGGATACCTTTTCGCCGTGTTAGAAGCAGAGTTGCACGGCATAGTAGAGCTTGCCCTGAGTAGGCGAAACGAGCATAGCTCCAGCCCCCGGGCCCTGCTATGCGAAGGCGTCATCTAAGTACATGACCCAGCCGTCTGGCGCTTCACTCCCCGGTGAGAGCGAACGGTCCTCGCCTGCCTCTGGTCCTGGGGCATCAGTCCATTCCACCATGAAGTCGGAGAGTGCAGCTCCCTTGATGACCCTGGTGGTGCTGAACTCCAGCTGAAATGCCTGCAGTTCGATGTTCAATTCAGCGACCCTACCTGCAGCATTGGGGCTCCGGAGCACCCTCTCTAGTGGGTAGGCCGAAACGACCTTGATGGGGTGGCCTTGGAAGTAGTGGCGTAGCTTGCGCGAGGTGACGAGAAGCGCGAGGAAGAGCTTCTGTGGGATGGGGTAGCGTGATCGCACGTCCCATAGTACCATGCTGACAAAGTATACCGTGTGCTCGACGTGGGCAGGACTGTTGGTGTAGTCCGAATCATCTGGGGCTGAGGCGCCTCCCAAGGCTGGTTGACCTCGGGAGCTTGGTCTCCTGTTGACGTGGCCGTGGCCTCAGGAGTGCCGCCTTGAGGCTGCGTCACCTTGGCCGAGCGCGCGGAGTCGTGTGTTAGGCCCTTGGACTGGCGCTCCTCCCCGACGGCCACTAGCGCCGCGCTGGCTAAGTGAGGCGTGGCGGCCAGGTAAAGCATAAGGGGCTCGAATGGACGCGGTGCCACCATCACCGGCGGGCTGGTGAGGTATCTCTTGAGATCTTGGAACGCGGCGTCGGCCTCCGGAGTCCACTAGAACGGCCCCTTCTTCTTCATCAACTTAATGAATGGGAGGGCATGCTCCCCCAGCTTGGACATGAAGCGCCCTAGCGCGGTCACATAGCCCGCCAGCTTATGCATTTCCTTAAGGGTTTGTGGCGGACTCATCCTTTCTGTGGCCCCGACCTTCTCCGGGTTTGCCTCGATTCCCCTGTGTGACACCAGAAATCCCAACAGCTTGCCGGAGGGGACGCCAAACATGCATTTCTCTGGGTTGAGCCGCAATTCCACCTTGCGTAGGCTGGCGAACGTCTCTTCCAGGTCCTAGATGAGGGTCCTTGCCTCCCAAGATTTCACCACTATGTCATCGACGTAGGCCTCAGTGTTCCTCCCGAGCTGCTGGCCCAGAGCGATTTGCATGAGCCGCTGGAAGGTCGCTTCAGCTTTACGCAGCCCAAAGGGCATGCAGGTGTAGAAGTACACCCCGAATGGGGTCAGGAAGGCCGTCTTCTCGACATCATGTACCGCCATCTTGATTTGGTGGTACCATGAGAACGTGCCCAAGAAGCACAGCAGGTCGCACTCAGCAGTGGAGTCGACGATCTGGTCGATGCGCGGTAGTGGAAAGGGGTCTTGAGGGCACGCCTTGTTGAGGTTGGTGAAGTCAACACACATGCGCTCCTTCCCCCCTTTCTTGGGCACGACGACTGGGTTCGCCAGCCACACCGGGTACCGCACCTCGCGGATGACACCGGCTTCCTGCAGTTTGCGGCTTTCTTGGACGATGAACGACTGCTTCTCTACGAACTGCCGCTGTGCCTTCCGCTTCACTAGGTGTACATTAGGGCACACATTCAGGTGATGCTCGATCACCCCCCTTGGGACTCTAGCCAGTCCTTGGGCTCCCATGCGAACACCTCCTTGTTCGCACGGAAGAAATCGACTAACGCCTTTTCTTGGTCTGGGGCGAGGTTGGCACCTTTGGTGAAGGTGGCTCCTGATGCCCCATCTTGGTCGACCAGCACCTGCTTCGCCTCGGCCTGGTCTTGAGAGAACAACTGCTTCTTCTTCGCCAGCGTAGCCCCTGGGGGCCTCAGGGACCCCTCCCGCTTCTGGCCGCGAGTCAGCCAGGGCCCTAAAGGCGAGCCTGAGAGCCGCTAGCGCCTCCTTGGTGTCCCCGGCCACAGTGATGATGCCTCTACTTCTTGGAATCTTCATGAGGTTGTAGGCGGGGTGAGTTGCCACCACGAACTTGGCTAAGGCCGGGTACCCGAGGATGGCATTGTATGGGAGGCCGATGCGGGCGATGTCGAAATCAATGAGCTTGGTGCGGTAGTTGTCGTGGGTGCCGAAGGTGACAGGGAGGTGGATCTGCCCCATGGGGCTGGTGGAGCCGTCGACGACCCCGGAGAACGGCTTGCTGGGGTAGAGCCGACCGTGTGATACTTCGAGCAAGACAAAAGCTTCCACAGAGAGAACATTGAGTCCAGCCCCGCCGTCGATGAGAGTCTTGGTTACCGCCATGTTACAGATGGTGGGGGTGCAGAGCATCGGGAGCGCGCCTGCACCCGCGGTGGTCACATGATGGTCTCTTGAGTCGAAGGTGGGGCACAGGTGCCGCAAAGTGCGCAATGAAGAGGCCGCGCAGCTCCTCCCAGGAAGCCACAAAAGATTCTGGCAGACTAAGAATCCAGGCGCGCGGCACGCCAGTGAGGGCCATGTGGAACCAGTTCACCATGACCTTGTCGTTGCCGCCTTCCGCCCAGACGGCCTCCTCATACGTCTGGAGGAAGCCTGCTGGGTCCGCTGCACCGTCGTATCGGGGCAGCAGGTTCGGCTTGAACTTGGGAGGCCACCGCACTCGTCGCAAAGCAAGGGTGAAGGCTCGGAGGCCCTCGGCGCCTCCGCGCACATTGGTCGATCCAGCCAGAGGAGCGGCGCCTGCCATGGAAGCCGAACGAAGAGACGAAGCAGGCAGATAGACGAGGCATACGGAAAGGCGGAGCTTCGACGCACCCCTACCTGGCGCGCCAAATGTCGGATCCGGGCTCCGCAGACCCTTTAGAGGTTTGAACACTTGGGTGCGTAGAAGAACTCCCTCTTCCCAACCTGTCGGCCCAACGATTCCATAGCCTAGATCGATGAAGCCGAGTGACAAGAGACACCGCAGTTTATCCTGGTTTGGGCCACCTTGCGGTGTAATACCCTACTCCAGCTTTGTGGAGGATTGCCTCGAGGGGCTGAGGATGAACTAGTACAGTGGGTGAACAACCTCAGGAGGTGAGGTGTTCTTGAGCTCGATGAGCTGGTAGGTGTGAGGATGGTCTGAATGATCCGTCCCCTCTATGGTGGTGGCTAAGTCCTATTTATAGTGGCCTTGGTCCCATTCCCAATGTACGCGAGAAGGGATCCCACAACGGCCAAATTCAAAGGGATACAACTAGTACAAGTTATCCTGACAAAAGTAGTCTTCGCCTGCAAAGGCTCTGGTGGTGAGGCTGCAATGGGCTCCGCGATGACCTCCGGCATGTCGTCCTGGCGGTCTTGGTCTTGTTGCACCAATATGGAAACCTTTCCCTGATTCCTCGGGACTCCGCGCCTGCGCTTGCATCCTTGGCACCAAAGGGGAAACTGGTACACTACGGCTGCTGGCACCCGCCTGGCCTTGGTTGTCATGTATCACGTCATATGAACCTCGTGAGATGCACCTTGCCTTGATATCTCCGCTCCTCGGGAGCCAGACTAGTGAGGCCGCCCCCTAGGGAGGTCTTGGTGTCGTCCGCCTCGTGAGGCTCGGTACCTCGTGAGGATCTTGGGTCGTTGTTGCTGAAACTGGGCCATACTGGGCCGCCGATGGAGCCACGCCATGGGCCGCAGGCATGCAGGTCTGGGTACCCCCGTTCCTAGGACGTCGATAGCATCAAGTAAACCAATAGCAAGATATGTGACACGCATACATAGATGGGGTCGTGCAACCAAGGAATGAGCCAAAATGTGGAATCCATGAAAATGCTCTTGTTGCACAATGCTAGAGAGATGCTAGCATGATTGCAGAATAGGCGGATACGAGACTTGTGCACAAACTACTAAGCAAAATGCCACGACTTCTATCCCAAGTATGCTATATGTATGGTGTTCCGGTGATATGATCCAAGATGATCGAGTATGACAATCTTCATGTAGTATGATGCTAAGGTTCTTGCTTAAAAGATCTTTGCTTATCTTTTCCTTTTTCTTAAAAGTCGGTTTGGCTCTTTCTCTTTTGAGCTCTTTCTTTGGCCTCTTATGCAAAACTTCACGAACCAAGATAGCAATTATGTATGCAATGACAACCTTGTGACACAAGAGATGATACCAAGGTATGTATACCAATATGATGTGATATATGCAATGACCACTAATGTGCACAAGTAACGTTTTCGGCAATACTCAAAGGCTAGTCTCGATATGAAATGTACGCAAAAGTGGCTATGGGGTTAACAATGTAATGGCAAGGAGTACACAAAGGTGTCGTCGAAGTTACCGTCCTTGCTTATGGTCGATCGTGTCAAAATTGTGAAGAGGTTGTTGTCAATGACAAATTTGTGTCGAAAAATGAGCGGCAATGATGTCGATGTCGAACAGTTCCTAGTTAGCCGAAACACCATAGGAAACGATGAACCACAACTCAAATTCTCAAAACCAAAAGTCAAATGGTGGTAGCGGAATGCGGTGGTGGTTTCGAAGTTGACAATGCGGAAGTGGTGGTGGTGGTTGATGAAGAAGCACCCATCCCTAAGTAGCCGAAACACCTTAGGAGACTCAAATCACAACTCAAACAACCACAAATGCTATGGGTATCAAAATGTGTTAAGTTGCAGAAGTCGGTGGTGGTATGGCGGATGATGTGGTGAAGGACCTAGGCAAAGATACCAAAGTTCCAAAACTTTGATGGATTCAAATGATGTTGGAAGCATTTTTGTGGGATGGGGGATGTCAATAGCTTCAAAACGAGCTAAAGAACGTCAAAATCTAAGTCCGGATGAATTAGTTATCGTCAAAATTGTCAATCAGCCGAGGCTAAAACTAGGAGGGGCGGTTGTACCGCTTGCGAGGGTGGTTGTACCGCTCCTAGAGCGTCCTGGGGTCCCAGTTTTGGGCTGACAGAAGTATCAGGGGATGGGGAGTGGGTGTACCACCTCGGTGTCGGGTTGTACAACTTTTGTCGGGAAAATTTCCAGATCTGAGTACAGGATGGACTTGGGGCAGACACTACTGCAGGATGCTGCTAACGCGGCACTACGATCAAAGACCCTTCGAGAAACTATGTGCAATGCAATAATCTCAAATGGTGCTGTATGAAAACTGTCAGAAATGATGCAAAACGTTTGCGGTGAATGATACATCAAACACGATTCAGATTATAGTTGCGTGTGCGATGAGGGGCATACGGTTGATCTGTATGAACTATTTGCGATGAGACAGAACAACAGAAACGGGCAGCCAGATCAAGGTGTTTGCGATGAGTGAGGTGAACACAAACGATTCGGCGTAACAAGATGTGTGTGATACCCGGCAAACAGGTTGGTAATCAGAATTGTGTGCGATCATTATAGACAGCCCATATGGTCTTTTTTGTGAATTGTGTGCTCGTCAGGGCACACACTTCAACAAACCAACCTGTTGGCAATAATGTAGAAGATCTCTGTCGAATACATATTACTAACCATCTACGATGAGATTGATAGGATAAACAGAGATATATACAGTATTCTTAATTTAGTCCTTCTTCTTCTTGTTCTTCATGTTGGATGGCCCCGCGACATCATCTTGGCAAGGACACTTCTTGCCACTGACCGTTGGCTTTTCATTGCCGCCGCCGTCGTCATCGCCGTTGATGTCGTCATCCTCCTCCTCCTCGTTCATCCATTCCTCCTCATCATCATCGTCGTCCTCTTCTTTGTCCTCCGATGGCTCCTCGTCCATTTTGTTGCCGTCTGACGACTCCGGAGGCGGCGTGCCTTCCATGAACCGGATATAATCGAGGTTTGGGCTCGACGCCGGACTCATGGAAGACAAGCGAGATGATTCTGATGTTGACCTATCATCGGGCGCTAGACTGTTGGCCGAACTGTCGTCCTCGCTATTGCTCGACATGGTTGCAGAGTGTGTGCCAGTGTGTAGTACGGCCTGTCAGGGACGATGAAGATGGTGGACACTTAAGAGGGGTATGCAGAGAAGAGGAACTGCCAATTGAAGCGGGGATTGAAGCGGGGGTTGACATATTATCTAACCGCTGATATATTCAACCGCAATTATTTGTAGCCAGTCGCTCCAAATTCGCGGGGTTGCGCAGGACTCCTATTGGCTATTTGGCTGGTTTCCTTTTTCAAGACAAAAACAAGGAAGGAGTTTTGGGATTATGCACCGGTACCGGTACGAACGGAATAGGACAGTTGGCAAGCAATACATTGAGCCCTTCTTATGGATAAAGCCAGTAATAATCAAACTAGAAAGGAAAAGAAAAAAGACAAAGAAAAATATCTACACGAATCTTCGCGTAACATCAATGGCATAGGACCTATATGTGCATTACTTAGAGCACATCTAGATGTGCTTTAGCAATACTGTCAAACAAAACCCCTAATTATCATTGCAAACAGCGCATAGAACATGGCTAATGCGACAACCACAACTACACATGCTAGTTCCTTCTTGTCTCTTGCTTTCATCTGTTGCCTGTGATTGATTCTTTCTTGCTTCATCGTACTGATTGTACATTCCAGATCAGCTAGTTTCTTGTTCAGCTTTACGTTATCTTCTGCGAGCTTGGTGATAACACTCCGAGCCCTGCCATGCCATTCTTCATCTAGCCAGTTAACAAAGGCACAAGCCTCATATCCCTGCCAATGTTAAATAGTATTCTGGATGAGCGGTGACATTAACTAAAGTAAAATGATGGACTTAATTAGCACTAACCTCTAAGGGGCAATTGAGAAACCACCTGCCAATGTCGAATCCCTCCGTGCATACACGTCGACCGGGAGTGTGCCCGTGCACACAACTGAGCTTTTGGTACTTCTCGGTGGCGCAAAACTCGGAGTCGAACTCGTGTTGTGGGAGTCTGGAGTCAAGCTCCAGATCCGGCGACAGATTGCTTTCCTGGGGGGGTGGGGGTCATTCAGGACGGATTCAACAAGGATCTATACTTTGGACATGCTAAAAAAGATTGTGATAGATTGGAACCTGACAGGACGATTCGGATCCGTAGTACACCTGCCTTCTGATGACCTTAGGCAAGAGCTCGGCGACGATACGAGAAGGAGCAGCCGCACCGAAACCATCAGCACCACGTGTCCGCATTCCCCCAATGTCAGCGCCACGCGGGGGAATTTGGAGGCTATGTAGGGATTTGGGGGAAATGTGGAAACTGTGGATATATGCTAACGGTCGGGAACTACTAATGGCACTATATATATGTTGTATACGACACACTGTTTGTACATGTCATTTGTGTTGGGTATTACAACGTCACACACAATTTCCGCACTAAACCATGTGAGAAGACAATGTAGGTTAGACATGGTTGCCGTTACATAACCGTATGTGATGTACTACCCTGTCTATATAATTGAGTTACAGTGAGATACCGTGTAAATAGCCGCTCTGCATATAGAGATGGCGGCGGCGGCCTAGGTAGCGGCTTCCGGAGAAGAGGTCAACCCTCGGTCGGTGGGCGGTGGCGGCGTCATAGGAGGTCAATACTCGGTCTGTGGCGGGAGATAGGAGGAGCTCAACCATCGAGGTCGGCGGTGGCGTGATTCAAGCACATCCATCGCGGTCGATGGAGGGATAGTGGAGGTCGAACTTCATGCGGCAGCCGCACTAAGATTTGCTCATCAACCCTGCTGTCTCGGTGTGCCACCGCATCGCGCTTGTCTGTCTGCTGGGTGGAGGTTGATGCGCGGCTAATTAATTAAGGTATTCTTTTCGTGGGTGGCTTAATTAAGGTATTCAATTCCTAAGTGTAGTGTTGTACTAGTACTCTGTGTGTAAATTTACTGGCCTTTAATTTTTGTCATTGCACGCCTGGATAACAACATGGAGCGCCCTCAGTAATTATTAAAATAAAACCATGTGATTTATGCACGCGTCTCTGGGCAGCAGTTAATCTGTGTATTAATGTTGTTGTTTTGTTTTTAATTACCATTCGTCTACTGCAGATTGAACGATCTCGATGGATGAAGAATTGGAAAACCGCAGATTTTATCAGTGGCGTGACAGAGTTCATGAATTTGGCTAAAAGTACAAAGAGGAGAATTAGTGATGCGGATTACATCCTGTGTCCACTGATTGTGCCAATACAGAGTCACATGAAGTTGCAGATGTCCAGATGCACTTAGTCTCTAGGGGATTCATGGATGGATATACACGTTGGACCAGACACGGTGAAGAGGAGGTCATGGATGAAGATACCCAGGGCAGCGAGATGCCAAACCCCGATCAGTGTCACATGGATGTTGAATCTAACATCAGGGCAGAGGCGTCAAGCTACCAATGGAACACCGGAAAGCCGAAACGCCCACTGGAAAACCAAGACGTCCACGCAGATGACGACGGTCTTGATATGCCAGATTTTGCTGCTATGATTGCAGATTTTGAGGGCCCAGAAAAGGATATGATTGGGTACAAGGGTCTGCCAACCATTGATGCGTAATCCAAGAAAGAATTGTATCCATGTTGCAAAAAGAAATATTCCAGGTTGAGTGCCACCCTGGCACTTCTCAGATTTAAAGCGGCAAACCTTCTATCAAACAAGGGCTTCACAGAGATCTTAGGTATTTTCAAAGATATTCTTCCGGAAGATAATGTGCTCCCCAGAAGCACAAATGAACCAAAGAAAATTGTTTGCCCATTGGAACTTGAAGTACAGAAGATACACGCTTGTGTGAATGATTGTATATTGTACCATGGTGAGTACAAAGATTCGCGTGCATGTCCCACATGCAAGCATCCACGATACAAGCGCATGAGAGCAAAGGACAAGTACAAATTGGATGACGAGATCAAGACAGGAATCCCGTTCAAGGTTGTTTGGTACTTGCCTTTAATTCCAAGGTTGAGGCGTTTGTTTGCAAACCCTAGAGAGGCCAAGAGGTTGTGGTGGCATCATGATGAGAGAATTGCGGATAGGTTTATGAGGCACCCGAAAGATGGGGCTCAGTGGGAATTAATCAACAACAAGTTTGAAAAAATTTCCAAGGATCCTAGAAGTATAAGGCTTGGGGAGTGTACTGATGGGATGAATCCTTTTGGCGATATGAGCACCAATCACAGCACATGGCCGGTGCTTCTGTGCATATATAACCTAGCTCCTTGGTTTTGTATGAAGAAAAAAAATACATTATGATGTCAATGATTATCCAAGGCCCGAAGCAACCTGGAAATGACATCGACATTTACTGCAGCTACTGGTAGAAGAACTGCTGACAGTGTGGATAGATGTGCCTGCTGTAAAATGTTATGATGCTTGTAGAAAGGAAATTTTCGATCTACATGCAATGCTGGTGCACACCATTCAAGATATGCCGGCATTAGGCAACACATCAAGGCAGAAAACAAGGGGAGATGTAGGGTGTGTCACATGAATGGATAGGACAGCTAGCAGAAGACTTCCCAACTCGTGCAAAACAGTGTATTTGCGTCATCGTAGGTTCTTGCGGATGAATCACCCATACCGAAAGATGAAAGCTGAATTCGATGGTACGGCAGAGGCAGGTGTGGCCCCAAGACCTTCTGACCGGGAGGTGGTCCACAACATGGCTAAAAAAATTAATGTTGTGCTTGGCAAGAACCACCCTTTGACGGTGAAACTAACACCCAAGGATCAAGTGTTTAAGAAGAAATCGGTGTTCTAGAAATTACCTTATTGGGAGATTCTACATGTACGTCACTGCATCAATGTCATGCACGTAGAGAAGAACGTATGTGAAAGCATCCTTGGTACCCTACTCAAGATTAAAGGTAAAAGAAAGGATGGTGACGGTTCACGGCTCGATATGCTTGCTGATCAATCACAACGCAAGAGTGAAGCAGAAGATGATGAAAATTTTGTCGAAGCTCGCCAGAGTTACAATTTCAATACAAAAGAAGCAACACGGTTCTTCACCTATTTGTTGTCAGTTAAGACACCCTCTTCCTACTGCACAAACATCAGAAGTCTCGTGGATGTGAGCTCAGGTAAAATGAAGTTGGGACACATGAAGTCACATGATTGCCACATAATGTTGACACTAATCCTCCCGGTGGCCATCAGGAATCTGATGGACAAAGATATAAGAAACACACTCATTCACCTCTGTGATTTCTTCGACAAACTACAGCAGAAAGATGTAGATCCTGAAGAGTTGGATAATATGCAAGATGATATTGCAAGAATATTGTCCAACCTAGAGATGTTTTTCCCACCGTCATTCTTTGATGTCATGGTCCATCTCACTGTGCACCTTGTCGACGAGATAAAGTATTGTGGTCCTATGTTTCTTTGCAACATGTATCCCTTCGAGCGGTTCATGGGAATACTGAAGCGCTTTTGTCGGAACCAAAACCATCCAGAGGCAAGCATCCTACAAGGTTATACCGCGGAGGAGGTGGTTGAGTTTTACACCGAATACATGAAACAAAGATCTATAGGCTTGCCCCTCTCTCGCCACGAGGGAAGGCTAAAAGGTAAGCCGGTCCTTGCTGGCACGCAAATGGCTGCACCCGGAGAATTGGCAGAGAAAGCCCATTTGATGGTACTGCTTAATAGCCCAGTTCTCATCGCTTATGCCGAAGAACACTTGGCGGAGATACGCCAAAGCTTCTTACCAATGGTGCTCAGGGAGTCCTGGATTAGGGGGTCTTCGGACAGCCGGACTGTTGGACTATGAAGATACGAGATTGAAGACTTCGTCCCATGTCCGGATGGGACTCTACTTGGCGTGGAAGGCAAGCTAGGCAATACAGATATGTATATCTCCTCCTTTGTAACCGACCGTGTGTAACCCTAGCCCCTTCCGTTGTCTATATAAACTAGAGGGTTTTAGTCCGTAGGACAACATACAATCATACCATAGGCTAGCTTCTAGGGTTTAGCCTCTCCGATCTCGTGGTAGATCAACTCTTGTACTACTCATATTATCAAGAATAAATCAAGCAGGATGTAGGGTTTTACGTCCATCAAGAGGGCCCAAACCTGGGTAAAACATCGTGTCCCCTGCCTCCTGTTACCATCTGCCTTAGACACATAGTTCGGGACCCCCTACCCGAGATCCGCCAGTTTTGACACCGACATTGGTGCTTTCATTGAGAGTTCCTCTGTGTCATCGCCATTAGGCTTGATGGCTCCTTCAATCATTGATGGCGATGCAGTTCAGGGTGAGACTTTTCTCCCCGGATAGATCTTTGTGTTCGACGACTACGCACTGCGGGCCAACTCGCTTGGCCATCTGGAGCAGATCAAGAGTTACGCCCCTGGCCACCAGGTCAGGTTTGGAAGCTTAAACTACACGGCCGATATCCGTGGAGACTTGATCTTCGACGGATTCGAGCCCCTGCCTAGTGCGCCACACGGTCACGATGAACATGATTTAGCCCTGCCATCGAACAGTGTCCAGGAGATCGCGCTGGCAACCACTCCGACCCTCAATTCGGAGCCAGATGCGCCATCCGTGGACGGGTGGATAGACCCCGCCACGGAGGCCGCACTCTCATCGGTGATTGAGCCAAGCATCAACCTTACCCTTCACGAGAGCCGTGACGCCGAACTACCGGATTCTTCCCCGACCATGGACTCCGAACCGCCTGCGCCTGTGCCTATCGAATCCGACTAGGCACCAATCATGGAGTTTACCTCCGCGGATATCTTTCAGCACTCGCCCTTCGGCAACATAGTGAACTCATTAAGGTCTCTCTCCTTGTTAGGACAGTCTTGGCCGAACTATGTCCGGCAGGATTGGGATGCGGATGACGAAGAAATTCGCCGCCCACCCACCACCCACTTAGTAGCCTCTGTCGATGATTTGACCGACATGCTCGACTTCGACTCCAAAGACATCGACGGCATGGACGATGATGTAGGAGGCGAACAAGAACCACTACCCACAGGGCACTGGACAGCCACCTCGTCATATGACATATATATGGTGGACACACCCAAAGAAGGCAATGGCGACGGGACAGCGGAGGATGACCCCTCCAAGAAGCAACCCAAGCGCCGACGTCAGCGGCGCTGCTCTAAGTCTCGCCAAAGCAAAAGTGGTGACACCGGCACAGGAGATAATAGCACTCCGGACAGTGTCGAAGACAACAACAATCCCCTCCAGCAAGATTTAGGGCAGGAGGATGGAGAAGCCAACCCTCCCGAGAGAGCGGCAGATGGAGAGGCGGAGGATGATAATTACATGCCTCCCTCCGAAGACGAGGCAAGCCTCGACAATGATGAATTCGTCGTGCCTGAGGATCCCATCGAACAAGAGCGCTTCAAGCGCCGGCTTATAGCCACGGCAAATAGCCTTAAGAAAAAGCAACAGCAGCTTCAAGCTGATCAAGATTTGCTAGCTGACAGATGGACTGAAGTCCTTGCGGCCGAGGAATATAAACTCGAACACCCCTCCAAGAGTTACCCAAAACGCAGGTTGCTACCATGACTGGAGGAGGAAGCACTAAAACCTACATCTCCAGCGTATGACGCGGCTGATCGGCCACCTCGTGGCCGCGACAAAGAGGCATTCCAGCCAAAAGTTCAGCCCGCACCCCGACGCCACTCAAATAAAAATGTCAAGACATGGGGAAACACGCCAGACCTGCAAGACATATTGGAGGACAAAGCAAAACATGCAAGATCGATCTACGGATCGTGAGGGCACGCCACTATGCGAGACGATAACCGTCACGCCGGATACAGTAAAAGTAAGTCCGGCTGGGCCGAACATAGCGGACGAGACTCATTTGAGTTGCGTCGTGATATAGCCCAGTACAGAGGCGCCGCACACCTCCTATGCTTCACAGATGAAGTAATGGATCATCAAATCCCAGAGGGTTTCAAACCCGTAAATATAGAATCATACGACGGCACAACAGATCCTGCGGTATGGATCGAGGACTTCCTCCTGCACATCCACATGGCCTGCGGTGACGACCTACACGCCATCAAATACCTCCCACTTAAACTCAAAGGACCAGCTCGGCATTGGCTCAACAGCCTACCAGCAGAATCCATTGGCTGTTGGGAAGATCTGAAAGCTGCATTCCTTGACAACTTCCAGGGCACTTTTGTGCGACCACCAGATGTCGATGACTTGAGCCACATAATTCAGCAGCCAGAGGAATCGGCTAGGCAATTCTGGACACGGTTCCTAACAAAGAAAACTCAAATCATCGAACTATCCAGATGCAGAGGCCCTAGCAGCTTTTAAGCACAACATCAGCGACGAGTGGATCGCCCGGCACCTTGGCCAGGAAATGTCGAAATCTATGGCAGCCCTCACGACACTCATGACCCACTTTTGCGTAGGAGAAGACAGCTGGTTGGCTCGCAACAATAACATATCAAAGAACCATGGTACTTTGGATACCAAGGATGGCAATGGCAGGTCACGTCGCAACAAACACAAGCGCCGCATTAACAGTGACAATACCGAGGATACGGCAGTCAATGCCGGATTCAAAGGCTCTAAACCCGGTCAGCGGAAAAAGCCATTCAAAAGAAGCACTCCGGGCCCATTCAGTTTGGACCGTATACTCGACAGCTCGTGTCAAATACACGGCACCCCCGACAAGCCAGCCAACCACACCAATAGGGATTGTTGGGTGTTCAAGCAGGCTGACAAGTTAAATACCGAAAACAAAGATAAGGGGTCACATAGCGATGACGAGGAGGAGCCCCGGCAGCTGAACACCAGAGGACAAAAGAGGTTCCCCCACAAGTGTGGACGGTGAACATGATATACGCAACCCACATCCCCAAGAGGGAGCGGAAGTGTGCGCTAAGGGGCGTATATGCATTGGAGCCAGTCGCCCCAAAGTTCAACCCATGGTCCTCTTGTCCGATCACCTTCGATCACAGGGACCACCCCACTAGTATCCGTCATGGCGGATTCGCCGCACTGGTCCTAGACCCAATCATTGACGGATTTCACCTCACTCGAGTCCTTATGGATGGCGGCAGCAGCCTGAACCTGCTTTATCAGGACAAAGTGCACAAAATGGGTATAGACCCCTCAAGGATCAAACCCACAAAAACGACCTTCAAAGGTGTCATACCAGGTGTAGAGGCCCATTGCATAGGCTCAGTCACAATAGAAGTGGTCTTCGGATCCCCGGATAACTTCCGAAGGGAGGAGTTAATCTTCGATATAGTCCCGTTCCGCAGTGGCTATCATGCACAGCTCGAGCGAACCGCATTTGCGAGATTCAATGCGGTACCGCATTATGCATACCTCAAGCTCAGGATGCCAGGACCTCGGGGGGTCATCACAGTCAATGGAAACACAGAGCGCTCTCTCCGCACGGAGGAGCACACTGCGGCCCTCGCAGCAGAAGCGCAAAGCAGGCTCTTAAGGCAATCCACCAGTTCGGCGATTCAAGACCCGGACACCTTCAAGCGCCCGTAGTAATCGGCAACAAGACCGCCTGGCACGTTCCGAGCTCGCATAGCAATGCGCCCCCACCCCAGTAACAGCCAAACGGCAAAATCAGTGCCCCGCGTACATAATTACGCATTGAAAATACCATGGCCACAGGTGGGGAGGGGGCACGACTATGGCACGCCCCAAGACGCGGCTCAACCGCACTAGGGGCTTCCCGCCTTATTATTTTTTCTCTCTTTCAGGACTTTACTCTCTGGAAACCCCGTCTGGCAGTATGTTTGCCGGACACACGGTACAACAACCAAGGAGGCAGAAAGCTACGTCGCATCATGGAATTCCCAAGTGGTCTCTGATAACGAGTGAAATACCTGCTTTCAAAACCATTCCTCAGCTTGCCCTTGGAGGGGACATGTCAAATAGTCCTACTTTTTGCTTATCGCACTAATTGTATCATTCTTCTTCGACGCACCTTTCTGAATAAACAATGCATAGCACTAGACTATTAACGCATTCTCTATTCTCTCTTTTTTATACATATATATGTTCATTCATGACATTCAGCACCCGTACACTCTGGTACGGCCAATACGCCAGGGGCTTAAGCGTACCCCATAATACGGCGTGAGAAGTCCGAACACTTTGACAGTGCGGCACCCCGAACTTATAGCATTATATGCATTAGCTCCGAATCATGTCTTGGGTTAATAGTTGGGTTTGCTCGGCTCCCATGTTTTGGTACCTTATGTTCCGCTATATCGGCTAAGGTAGCACTGGGAGAACTACTGCGATTGTGCCCCGGTTCAGCTGGGCTAAGCACCTTAGTAGAGAAAGCTAAAACTGATTGTCATGATAAGGCGAGAGACTAGTCGCTGTTCAAGAGGTTTCGATTCCCTAAAGACTTATGCCGCTTAGAGCAAGGAGTTGGCTTTATCCGGCTTAAGGCGTGTATAGCGCCCCAAATTCGGCCTTCCGAATACTAGGGGCTTTGCCAAAAATTAAAATTATAGAATTCTATGGCTAAGTGAGAGTGATAAAGCATTATAGTCTGATTGCCTTGTTCGTTGTGCTGAGCACCTCCCTCGAAGGACCCAAAAATGGGAACAAGAGTGCTCAGGTTTATCCCGAACACCCCAGCACTCGTGGCATGGGGGCAAAAGCCGACGACTAGCCATCTCTAAGATTTGATAAACAGCCGAATAGAAGGTAATATTTTAAATTCAAACAAGCGTTGCATAGCGCATATGAACAAGTTTTCATAATACATGATCACACGAGCAAGTTCATTCAAAAATTACATCTTTTGCACACTCGTCCGCCACAAGATGGGCACCCTTCAGGACACCCTCATAATAGATTTTGGGGTGGCGATGCTCCTTGCCCTATGGCGGCCCCTCCTTCACCAGCTTCTCAGTGTCCATCTTGGCCCAGTGCACCTTCGCACGGGCAAAGGCCCAGCATGCACCCTCGATGCAGACGGACTGCTTTATGGCGTCCAGCCGTGGGCAGGCATCCATAAGCCGCCTCACCAGGCCAAAAAAGCTGTTGGGAAGGGAGTCGCCAGGCCACATCCGGACTATAAGGCCCCTCATGGCATGTTCGGCCGCCTTGTGCAGCTCGACCAGTTGCTTCAGCTGGTCGCTCATAGGCATCGGGTGTTCGGTCCCAGTATACTGAGACCAGAACAGCTTCTCCGTCGAGCTTCCCTCCTCGGCCTGGTAAAACTTCGCGGCATTCGACACGCTGCGGGGCAAATCTGCGAATGCTCCTTGAGAGCTCCAGACTCGGGTAAGTAAGAAGTACTTTACTTTCACATGCTTGCTTTGCATATTGAATGCCTTACCCGCCACTATCTTCCTCATCGCCTCAATCCCATGGAGGGCCTTTTGGGCTTCAGCCTTGGCATTCTTTGCGCTCTCAATGGCCGCGGCAAGCTCAGACTCTCTTGTCTTCGAGTCAAGCTCCAAAGCCTCGTGCTTCATCACGAGAGCCTGGAGCTCTTGCTGCACCT
This sequence comes from Triticum aestivum, assembly GCF_018294505.1. Lineage (NCBI taxonomy): Eukaryota > Viridiplantae > Streptophyta > Magnoliopsida > Poales > Poaceae > Triticum > Triticum aestivum. The sequence continues at coordinate 351,717,081 of NC_057800.1, read as the reverse complement.
CGCCCACTCGTGCCTCTTGCTTTTCCCGCTTGGTTCGCTCCTTGGCCGCTTTGTCTTCGGCCTCGGACAACGCTTTCTTCAGGGTCGCCACTTCGGTCGTGGCCCCTGGCACATTCATGATGATCCTGTCATTTCGCAACCACATTTTCTTTTTTATATATAGACAAGGTATTACTTACCTTTGTTCTCCTCGAGCTGCCTCTTGGCAAGGCCAAGCTCTTTCTCAGACCCCTCGAGGTCCTGCTTCAGTGCGGCGACCTCCGCAGTTAGTGCGGCAGAGGTCAGCAGCGAAGCCTGCATACGCATAAAGACATACTTATATTAGACTCCTGCATATATTATTTGATCCTCTATTCAGCTTTTCTTTGTGAACACCAAACAGAGCATCAGGGGCTACTGTCTATGCGGTAATATTTTTCCTATATTTTAAATACTTACCTCAAAGCTTGTTAGAAGGCTGGCACAGGCTTCAGTTAGTCCTCTCTTGGCGGACTGAACCTTCTTGATCACTGCACTCATAATAGTGCAGTGTTCTTCGTCAATGGAAGCGCCGCGAAGCACTCCCAGCAGGTTGTCTGGTGCCTCTGGATGGATAGAGGTCATCGGCACGGGCATCTTGCCCCTTTTGGCAGGGGGGCGCCCGCCTGAGTCCGGAACCACTGGAGGTTCCGGCGCGGTGTTCGGCTGAGAGACGAACTTGGAGCCCCCGGGAGCCTTGCTCCCTTTGCTCCTGGAGTCCGGAAGGTCGCCTTGAGGCGCCTCCGGGACTGTCTCCCCCCGGCTCGGTGCCCCTTGAGACAATACCTCGGCATTGTCCGCAGGGCAAGGAGAGGTGGCGGTTGGAAGTGTATCACTATTCATGTCCGACGAGTCCAAGGAACCGTCCGACGATGATACATCGATATGGGCTTGGGGCGGACTGCATAATCATATTCGGCGTTAGGAGAAGCATTGCGACAAAGGTATGCTATGAGTTACTCTAGTATCCGAATACTTACGACTTCGCCAGGGGCTTGGCCCTGAGCAGCCACTCGTCTTCGCCGTCGGCGGCGATGGTGGAACAGTCCGGAAGGAGAGTCCTTCCCTTCTTGGACCCTTCGGCCTCCCCGGTTGGGGCGTCCTTCCTCTTCTTGTCTCCCCCGGCTGGAGGGGGAGAGTCTTCGTCTTCCTTCTCCGCGTTTTCGTGGGAGGAATGCATCTCGGAGTTATCGGACAATGAGTCTGATACCACCTGGCGCCGGGAACTCTTTCGGGTTCCCTTGGCCTTCTTCTTGGTCTTACCCGGCACCTCATAAGGAGTCGGAGTCCGCATCTCCATCAGGAGAGCATCCGTAGGGTCTTCGGGCAGAGGGGCCCGACAGTCAATCTGCTCCGATGCCTCCACCCAGTCCTGTCAAAGGCATGGGAGCTCAGACCCCGCACATGGTTAAGCTATGGGAAATAAATATCCTACCAGATGTACTGAACTTACCGGATTCACAGGGCGCTTCGCGCTTAGCCCGCGGTCCTCGGTAAGAGAGGGAGGGACCTCGGCGCCCTTGAACAGCACCCTCCAGGCGTCCTTATGCGTCGTGTCGAAGAGCTCGTGTAGAGTCTGGTGCTGGGCCGGGTCGAACTCCCATAAGTTGAAATCCCGTTGTTGACACGGGAGGATCCAGCGGAAGAGCATGACCTCGACTATGTTGGCAAGCTTAAGTTTCTTGCTTATCATGTTTCGGATACACTTCTGGAGTCCGTCCAGCTCCACCGATGAACCCCGGGACAGGCCCTTCTCCTTCCTGGAAGTAAGCCGCATGGGGATTCCGGATCGAAACTTGGGGGCCGCCACCCAGTTGGTGTCGTGCGGCTCGGTGATGTAGAACCACCCTGATAGCCACCCCTTTACGGTCTCCAAGAAGGAGCCCTCGAGCCATGCAACGTTGGGCATCTTGCCCACCATGGCTCTGCCGCATTCCGCTTGTTGGCCGCCTACAACCTTCAGCTTGATATTGAAGGTCTTCAGCCATAGGCTGAAGTGAGGCCGGATGCGGAGGAAGGCCTCGCACACGACGATGAACGCCGAGATGTTGAGGATGAAATTCGGGGCCAGATCATGAAAATCCAGCCCGTAGTAGAACATGAGGCCGCGGACGAATGGATGGAGGGGAAACCCCAATCCGCGGACGAAATGGGGGAGGAAAACCACCCTTTCGTGAGGTTCCGGGGTTGGGACGATCTGCCCGCGGCTGGCAGCCGGTGCGTGATATCCGCGGCTAAGTATCCGGCTCCACGTAACTTTTTGATGTGCCCCTCCGTGACGGAGGAGGCCATCCACTTGCCTCCCGCTCTGGACATGTTTGGAGAGAGTTGAGGAGGAGGATGCGGACTTGGGCGCTAGAGCTCGAGTGCACGAGAATGGATGAGCAAGGAGGAAGAAGGCTTGGGTAGAAAAAGGTGAGATCTTATCCCTTTATAAGGGCGGACTAAACTATGCGCCCCTACTTGCCTGGTAAAACTTGCTTATCCCCCAAGCGCCGTAATTGATGGCGCGGTTGGGTTACCCACGTCCGTATTGATGAGAATCCCGTAATAAGGGAACACGATCTCTGCTTTGGCAAGACGTGTCAAGAAACCGCCTCGCGTTATGTGCGGGGGTTGGTTAAAGAAAAACGGTTCAAATGCCATGCTGCCAAAACGTGTCAGCAGATTAGATTTGTGGTAATATTATTCTCTCTACGGTGGTATGTGGAACTTATTTTGCAGGGTCGAACACTATCCTTGTACTCAAATTCTTCCTGGTGTATTCGGAGAGGAACCCGCCTTGCAATGCAGAAGACAACACTGTGCGCCGGACTCATCGTCATTGAAGCCTGGTTCAGGGGCTACTGAGGGAGTCCCGGATTAGGGGGTCTCCGGACAGCCGGACTATATCCTTTGGCCGGACTGTTGGACTATGAAGATACGAGATTGAAGACTTCGTCCCGTGTCCGGATGGGACTCTACTTGGCGTGGAAGGCAAGCTAGGCAATACGGATATGTATATCTCCTCCTTTGTAACCGACCTTGTGTAACCCTAGCCCCTTCCGATGTCTATATAAACTGGAGGGTTTTAGTCCGTAGGACAACATACAATCATACCATAGGCTAGCTTATAGGGTTTAGCCTCTCCGATCTCGTGGTAGATCAACTCTTGTACTACTCATATTATCAAGAATAAATCAAGCAGGACGTAGGGTTTTACCTCCATCAAGAGGGCCCGAACCTAGGTAAATCATCATGTCCCCTGCCTCCTGTTACCATCCGCCTTAGACGCACAGTTCGGGACCCCCTACCCGAGATCCGCCGGTTTTGACACCGACAGGTGCCTTCATCAAAAGTGGAGATGAAGGAGCACACTAAGAAGTACGCCGAATGGCTGAAGAATCGTTTGGCACAAGGATCCATCTATGACATTTCTACGTGGTTGGCACAAAAGCCATCACCTACGGTGTTGACTTACCAAGCATATGACATAAATGGATACACGTTCTACACTAAGGAACGTGATAAGAAGACCTCGTATCAGAACAGCTCTGTTCGAATAGAATGCATGACTGTAAATGAATCTGATAAAAGGGTATACCATGGAACCATCAAAGAGATTTGGGAGCTTGACTATGTGAAAGTTAAGGTGGCATTATTCAGGTGCGCATGGATCCCTCTTGGTCAGGTAAGGATTGATGAGTACAAGAAGACCTATGTTAACAGGACAACGATGGCATATCACACGGACCCATTCATTCTTGCCAGCGATGCTACCCAGATTTTCTTTGTGGAAGACCCCTTGCATAAGAACGACCATTTAGCAATGCACGGGAAGAGAAGGGTACTGGGTGTCGACGATGTTGCTGATCAGGACGAGTACGATGAATTTGATGAGTTGCCAGCCAAGGGATCGCGCACCAGTGCAACAGAGAAGCGTAAAATCATCAAAAAACCCAAGTTCATTCGGGGTTAACTTAATGATCCCAGTTCTGCCATGTACATGGGAATTAAGCCGTAAGACTAGTCTTTATGCCTACCCTGCAACTTAATTCATTCAATTTAGAACTGTCCCGTGTACTGAATTTGTGAGTTATGCCCGGTTTTCTGTTGATGTAAGAACATTTAATATGTTGACCTTGATATGCTGTCAGCTCAGGCAATGAATATGAATTGTTTTTTGTTATTATTATTATTATACATAGAGGTAGCACACACAATCGATCTCACTACAGTATATGTGAACAAAAATATGCAATCTGGTTTGCGAATAGCACACAGTTCATTGATGAAAGCCGTGTGCCGACCAAACCCCGCCACCCCGCCCATGATCTGAGTCGTGCTTTCTGATTGGCCAGAACCCAAACCCCATGGATCGTACGTCTGCACCGCTGGATGCTCCCAGATCGAACGGAGATCCTCATCCCTTTCGACAGCACATGCAGTTCCGGTTGTAATTTTATTTTTATGCACAAAATGCACGTTAATCTCAAAAAATGTCTTAAATATAGCTAATGATACCTGAAATGCGCTAGAAAATCAAACCCGTGGTATAATGGTGATTGCATACCATGGAAATTTTTATGAGGCCAAACGATGAAGTCACCGACCACAGGAGTTTGAATTGACACGTCTCCTTTTGGAAAAGCATGATCCTTCATGTGAGATGCTCCGGTTTGGAAGGAGCGGTCATCAAAACTTGTGCCAAACTTTACCAATTTTGTCCACGGGGTTGTGAGAGCATGCCACAAGCACACATCGATATTGATGATGTCCGAACTCCATCTGAATTTTCTATAATTAAAATACCAACTAGGCCTACACCAGTGGCCGCACCTCGCGGCCGAAATGTTTGAAACTTCTCCCCGCTTCTCGAACAAACGGATGAAAACTCACAAAGCGACGCACAAATGATATGTACACCTTTGCTAGGCTGATAGTAAGGGGGCATCATAGCTAGTATCATGCATGCCAGCTAGGCAATTTTGATGAGTTTTCATAGAATTGATTAAATGAAGAAAGACAGGGTTAAGTATCATATCATCATGAAACCATATCATAATAAATGTTATGCTACTATGTGTCATGCATGACAATATAAATAAAGTACTACATATGATACTAGCTACTCTATGATACTATGCATTAGAGCAAGTAAGTACACAATAGAGTGACATAAGACTAGCGACAATGGGTAGTAACATAGAATGTTACTAGTCTATGTTACTACCTATATAGTGAGGAGTAACATATGTGTAGTAACATGCAACACTTAATTTATTAGGCTATAGACTCATCTTGCCTTGAGATGTGTGATGTTACTCAGACTAGCCACAATGGATAGTAACATAGACTAGTAACATGCCCATGTGTTACTAGTCTATGTTACTACCTCTATAGTGGGGAGTAATATATATGTGTGGTAACATGCGACACTTTATTTATTAGGCTATAGACACATCTTTCCTTGATATGTACGTGTGATGTTGCTCATACTACTAGTAACTAGCTATGTCACTACTTTCCTCTCTTTCTTCATTTGTTGCTTGCCACATCATCTACTTCATTTATCTAGATATGTGTGATGTTACTACCTATGTTACTCCCATTGTGGGCAGTCTCATACTATAGTAAGACTATACCCAAAGTGGGAGTAACATAGGTAGTAACATCACACATATCCACTTTCCTCCATTTCTTCATTTATTGCTTGCCACATCATCTATTTTATCTAGATATGTGTGATGTTACTACCTATGTTACTCCCACTGTGGGTAGTCTGGCTATAAGGAATAGAATAATATATATGTGCTTATTAGTTGGAGGAAAGAGAAGAGAAGCGGGCTCTTGGTTAGTAGAGCCAGATGCAACACGAGACCCAAGACACTTTGTGAGGATGTAAGGTGGGCCAACTATTGATAAACTAGTACGTATATAAAACTTATTATTGTACATGCCCGCTAAGAGGTTGGCTGTATATGACATGGCAACTTCTTATAGCCGACCCTTGGCTATATTATTAACCATGCATGCTCTTAGTGAGGTAGCTAATATATCATAGACAACTAGCTAGTATCAGACTAGCCACAGTGGGAGTAACTTCAGTAGTAACACCGACTCCAACTCAGCAAACTTGCTTATGTGGCAATAAGTTAATGAGGAGAGAGATAGTTTTAGTAACTTAGCTAGTTACTGTAGCATCACATGTCCCAATGCAATATGAGTTTGTAACCTAAGAAATGAAGCTTTGCATGACACTGTACTTATGTTACTACCCACTATGAAGGTAGTAACAAATATAGTCTAGGGATATGTGTATGTTACTAGTGTACTACTCTCCATTGTGGCTAGTCTCATACTCCCTCCTTTCCGGTTTAGGCTGGTTGTAATGGTAGTATCATAAGTGGTATCATGCATGCCAACTAGACTTTCTGGATGATGTGGCACACAAGAGAGGATGTGGTATCATATCATGATACCGTGTCATATTAAATTATGTACTACTACTTTGTGTGATGCATGACAATTAGTAAGGCAACCTAAGATGTTAACTTATGATACTATTCATTACGGAAGTAGTATCCTAGCTACACTATCATATATATATATATATATGGATGCATGATACTACTAGTATATACTCCCTCCATTCATTTATATAAGGTGTATTTGTTTTTTGATAAAATTTCACAATGTAAGGTGCATTTGTTCTAATTCCTCATAATTCCAGTCTTGGCCCTTCAGAAAAAGGAAAATATCTCTCCTCTGATTGCATGTATCTCTCTTTGTAGAGAAAGAAAAGGAAACTATCTCTCACCCGATTGCGTGTGTCTCTTCCTTTCCTAGCGTAAATGATTTACTTGCCGCTAATCTACTAATTAGACAAGGGTAATTTCGTCCTAAATAGTCCATAATTATGTGTCTTGGTTAACATGCTGAAAATAATACACCTTAGATAAAGGAACGGAGGGAGTATATAATACTCCCCATTACAACCAGCCTTATAGGGCTCAATTCATAAATACGGTCATCTATGATATATACTTCCTCTGTAAACTAATATAAGAGCATTTAGGTCACTATTTAGTAATCTAAACGCTCTTATATTAGTTTACAAAGGGAGCTAGTACTACTCTATGATACTATATATGCACTACGAAGGTACGTACATAGTATCATACACTAGTATCATATGCATGATACTATATATATATAGTGTATATGATACTCCCCACTATATAAGGCTGGCCATAGTGGCCGACGATGTCATGCACTCGGAAATAGCAAGTATGCTGATGTGGCAAAGAATTAAATATATCTAAAGAGGGTTAGAGTAACATATAGTAGGTAGATACTGTATCATGTTAAATGTGATGCTAATTTGTGTCATGCATGACAATAAATATGTTCTATATATGATACTATACTCTATGTATTATACTATGCGCTATAATTAATTAAAGGTAGTATTATACACTAGCATCATATGTACTCTATATTCATGATACTAGTATATGACACTCTCCACTATACTCATGATTTCTTACCGTGGAAAAAATTGGAGGCGAAACGATGAACTCATGTTTTCATTCGAACAAAAATATGGTGTTAGATAATGTAAATGTTTTCAAAGAGCACATGGTTCAATCACGAAAGCCGTGTGTCCACTAAACCGTGGCCGATGCACCCCCCCCCCACACACCCCTCTGCCACGCGTGCGATCTGAGTCATGCTTTCTGATTGGCCAGAAACCAAACCCCATGGATCGTACATCTGCATCGTCGGATTCTCCTTGATCGAACGGTGATCCTCATCCCTTTCGACAACACATGTACATGTTTTCAAATAGCCCCTCCCAAAAAATGTTTTCAAATAGCACACAGTTCACACACGAAAGTCGTCTGCCTACCAAACTGTGGCCGATGCCCCCCCCCCTCGCTGCACGCGCGATCTAAGTCATGCATTCTCATTGGCCAGAACCCAAACCCCACGGATCGTATGTCTGCACCGTTGGATGCTCCTAGATCGAACGGCAATCCTCATCCCTTTCGACAGGAAATGCAGTCCGGCTAGGAATTGATTTATATGCCAACATGCATGGTAAATTCCAAAAAATGCCTTGCATATAGCACACGAGACCTGAAATGCGCCAGCAAATCATGCCCATGGTAAAATTGTGATTGGTTTACATGTGAAAAGTTTAGAGGCGAAACGATGAACTCATGTCTTCATTTTAAAATTAGTACGTCTTCATTTCAAATGAAATTATTCTGTTTGTGCACACGAGCGCTTAAAGGAAACCGTTTGCATAGGCCTTTCCGCGCGCGTGGCGACCGGGGATATTTTCACCCTTTTCACCTAGGCCGCCAACACCCCCCCACCGTCCGCCCACGTTTCACTAAACTAGTCCACCCAATCTCCTTCGCCAGCTCCCCCCTCCCCCAGATCCATAGCAGAACCCTCTCTGGCGCCGCCATGCTCACCCCGGTCGTGTGCCCTCTCTTTGGCGTCAAGCCTACCTCCACTGCCGTTCCCAACACGCGGTGGCCCGCGCCTCGCCGTCTTCGTTTGTCACCAGCTACCCTCTAGCATATCAATGTCGTGACCCTCGCCTCTCCTGTGGTCCGGCCGGGTTTGCATTAAGAAGCTTGTTAGTTACTGCTCTCCATCGCGGTGAGGCATATTTCCTCGCAATACCCCTTCCAATTTCATTCTGTATGTTCCCAAATTGGCTATTAATAATGGAGAGCGTATATATGTTCATTATCTACCTTCCTTACTACATATAAATTGTATTTGTTCCAATAAGTTACTGCCTATTTACAGATCGCGGGTGCCCGAGTCACACAAACTTAACAAATTAGTCGTACATTTTCTAAATTATTGCATGGCATGTTAACAAAGCTTGATACCAAGTTGTTAGTTTTATGCTTATCCTCCTTTCCTGAGTTTTGCATGTGTTCTCTGTAGATGCCGAGTAGTAGCGACAGCACTCATTCAGGCCATGTATCTTCATCTGATTAGGACAACCCTAGGTCTTCAGCAGATTCTGAGGGATCAAGTAGTCTTGAACAGGATAGAGCTGCAGCAATTACCCTTCCGGTCAGGACACGGAGGAACGCTCCAAGGAAGCCTACACACTACCCTAAAGGTGTATATGAAGTAACCGAGATTGATTTAAAGTCATGGGATCCAACTAAACCAGATAAAGCATGCATGAGGTTCAGGAGTGTGTGGATTTGTTGGCAGGCAAGGCTCAACATTAATCTGCTGGGGTTTCGGAAGGCTAACACAGAAACACTGCAAAGGATAGTCCGGGAGATCATGGATCATTTCAACGTTCCTGAGCAGTGGAGAATGCAGGTGGAACACGCTGCACTGAAGAAGGCTAGGGATGCTTGGAGAAACTGGAAGCACGTGTTGTACAAGAAGTACTTGAGTGAAGGCAAGGACCGAATCCCCGCATACCCCCAAATTACAAAGGTAGACTGGGCAGAATTCAAAAGGGTGAGGGCAACTCCGGAGTTTGCTGCGAAGAGTTTCAAGCAATCGGAAATTCAGAAGAAGAACATACACCCCCACCGTATGGGTGTGGCAGGATACTACGACATGAAACTGATATGGGACCAGGAGGACAAAGAAGCAGTAGTGGCGAGTGGGAATCCGGCCTTTAGTGAAATCAAGGGTGAACATGCCAGAGACTACTTGCGGGCACGTGCAAAGAGGCGTGATGACGAAACTTATTACTTTGAAAACGCACGTGACGCCAAACTGTATGAAGTGCTGGTAGAGGCTTCCAAGATCCCTGGAAGGTTCTACAGGAACTCAGGGCCATGTGACATTCTATCCATTGCTCTGGACACAAAAGAGCCCCCTGGCCGTGCAAGGGGTATATGTGTTAATGTCCCGCACAAGAGGGCTTTCACACTCAGCAAAGAAGATAGGCTCAGCATGAAAAAAGCGAGGAGTGAAATGAAGCAGAATGCATTGTTTGAGAAGTTGAAGAAGGAGATTTATCTGGCTGTTCGAAAGGATGTTGAGGAGTCAATGATGATGCAGAAGACTCTAACACTGACATACAGCCAGCAGATGGGAGGGGAGGCGGGCATGGATGATGATGCTTATTGCGCGACAACACTGCACAAGAGTAGCTTTGCATCAGCTGACCCCAACGACCCTAAGACTGCAGCTACTTGTGATGATGCCATATCTGATCTATCTGGAATGAAAGACAGACTAAAGGGCGTGCTTACACACTATGAAGGTACATTAAAATGTGCAATAGACTGGGTTTGCCCACCCTTCTTGGAAGATGGCCTCTTCTTAGACAATGTGCCATTGAAGCCGGGCTATGTGAAGTACTATGTGACTGAAGTAAAGCCTGGATTCAATGAATTTTCCCTGAAGAATGTCCTAGGTGACTTCAATGAGCAAAGGACCTTGGGAGAAACACTGTTACATCACATCAAGTGGCCATGAAAGGAAATAGAGTTCATCGATGAGATTCCTAAAGCCCCGCCAAGAGCAAGCACTGTTTCCCCTCAACCGTTGACGCTCTCCTTGCCACAGCAGCTCTCGCAGGCTGATGCATCAACCTGTGATCAGCCGGCCCGACTTTGTGGCATACAGGCCATGTCATCCTCCGCCCCAAACAGCCAGTGGCAAGGCCTACAACTGCTGATGACGCACCACCGGTTCAGATGCAGGCCGCTAAAGCAACGGGGGGAGACCCAACTACAGCACATGCTCAGCAGACCAACCTGGTGGAACAGACTGCTAAGCAGTCTGATGCTTCAGAACTGCGTGTTAAGCAGTCTGTAGGTCCAGAACTGACTGCTCATCAGTCCATCGGTTCGTAGGTGCATGATCAGCATACCAATGCGTTAGCACTTCCTGCTCAGCAAACCAACGCATTGGCACGGCCTCCTCAGCACACCGACAAGTTGGCACCACCTGCGCAGAAACCCGACATAGTTTCAATGCATGGTCAGCAGTCTGATGCCTCTGCTCCTACAGCCCAGTAGTCCATCACAGCAGCACCGCCAGCTCAGCGGTCCGGCATAGATAAACCGTCTGCTAAGCACTCCGTCCAAGCTTCACAGTTTGCTTGGCAATCTACCGTGCAGACAACCAGACACTCTGCCAGAAATGCTTCAAGTACCAAGAAGGAAATGGCCAAAAAGGCTACACCCACGACCACGAGGAAGCGTAGCGGGAGAGTGAAGAGGAAAGAGAATGATCGCCTCTTACTTAAAGCACTCATCGCCTAGAACCAAATTAACAGCAGATTGTTCAAATCGAGGAGTAATATTATTTCTGACGCCATGGGTGATGAAGAAGTACGTTTGTTGCTTGCTAAAAATAAAGCAGGCGTACTTGAAGCATGCAATTACGTCCATGGCCAGCCATTTCTTGTTAGAGAATACTTTGATGAGTGCAGCTCCAGTTGCCGCGAGTTACATGAATATTGCATGGATCAAATGTCAGATGGTCATCACCATTTGCTAGTCCACAACAACAGAGATCATTTCCGACACGATGCTAGTTCCATCATTGTGAGTTTTGAGTACTTACATCTCTTCTTCAACTTCAATGTGCTCGATGCCACTCTTGTTAAATGCATGATTTTGTAAGTACTTAACAAACTCTGATCAACTTCTCCATACAAGGCTGTAAATGATAAAATGCTAATTGCATTTTATTCCTCTCAGGGGATTGAACGCGAAGAGAAGATAAAGTGAGAGTGTGTATTTCATAGATCCTACATTAGCAAGTGGCACAACATTACATGAAAAGGACCGACGGGATTGGGCCGTTAACACGGTTGTCCGTATCTTCGAAAACACGTCCCATGCAGAATCATTTCTCTGGCAATATCATGAACGGTAAGTCAAGTAAACAACCACGCATACACTGATTGTCTTTCAGATTTCGACATCATTCGTAAGTTCATGGCTTTCTTAATATGTAGCAATCACTGGATATTAGTATTCATTGTTCCAAACAAGAACACAGTTTACTACATCGATTCTCTCAGAGAGTCAACAAACGCTCAGGATCTGACGCATCTTCAGCAATTCTTGGATAGGTATCGAATTCTATGATGTTGAAATTAATTTGCATTCATATCTCGTTCAATAATTGATGTTGTCAAAATTCATCATCATTTGCAGTGTGCTCGCATTGTGGGAAACTAAAACAGGGAACCTGTTCAAGAGGAAACTACCTCTGCAGCACGAGATCGTTTCTCCGGTAACACACCGAAATCCATTATTTTCGGAAAATTTATCCAATAGTCTGCAAATACCTTTCCTTACGCTAGTCAAATGTTCAAGCTTCTAAATAAACCTCTTTCTATTTTGTCCAAAGAAAAAATAATACATCTAACACCGGTTAGGTTGTTCCTAACAGGACAAATACATGACTAATTTTGTACAAAAAATTTCAGTGTCCTCAGCAAGAAGCAGGGACCAACCTTTGTGGATACTATGTTTGCAGACACATGATCTCCATCTGCAAATCTGCTGATAGTTGTGAAGATCCTCGCGAATTAGTACCAGTAAGTCTATCTTAATTAATATCTTCTACTCCACTCATATGGCACATTCTGATCTTAAAAATACTGCAGCTCATCTTAAAATCGAGGACCCCTGAACCGCTCCCGGTTGGTGAATTGCTGATGGTTCAGAGATTTATCAGCGACTTCTTTCTAGATCACTTCATCAATCCCACTAGTGATAATGAAGATTTCAGCATGCGTTCTCCTCAAACATTGAGTAAGAGTTAGCCGCTAAACATATAACGCATGGATCCATTGTTTTCCATCTGATGAGGTCTTCGTATTTCATACACTATGATTAATTATGTAATGCATATATGTGTGGACAAATAATTGGAATTTGGCTACCATATGTTCAATTGCAATTGTTGCGAAATCTGAGGAATGTTCTTCCAGTGGACACTATTTGTTCAACTGAATATTATGGCGAATTTGCTTTTTGCATGCCGATTCAAAATGGGATATTTTTGTTTATTTGTTCAATTGAATATTGTGGAAAATTTGCTTTTCGCGTGCCGATTCAATATGGGATATTTTTGTTTTAACCTAGGCAATTGCTCCGCACACGGTTCAACTAAATGAGTGTGTGCGATCCACATCGGAAAGCATACGTCAATCGTAGCGGAACCGTCGGTGATACATAGCAGACCACAAACGATTTGCAGCACTACTACGTGTGCATAGGCTCTCCGGAACCGTTTGTGATATCGTGTTATCGCACACGAGAACTGGGAGTAAACCGTGCCCAATGCAAAATACAATCCCAGTCGTATTTTTTTTCAGGAAACGTGTGGGATCTCAAACGAAAAGCACATGTCACTCTTGCGGCAACCGTCGGTCATACCTAACAAATCACAAATGGTCTACAACACTTGTATATGTGCGAAGGGGCTCCTGAACCGTTTGTGATAGAACATTATCGTAGACGGTAATTGTTGGAAAATGTGTGCGATGGAGTCCAGCATGGCAGACAGGTTACGTAGACAACTCGTGTGCGATAGGGCACAAATCTCACACAGTTCATATGTTGGCCCGTGTGCCTTACATACTGTTTCCCAGACGGTTTGTTACGACAGACCGTATGGTTTCACTGCGTCATTAGAAATGCTTAATGACTGATACCACACGTGCGAAAGAATTTAGTGTGTGCTGCATCGCACACGATTACATTTTCGAAGGCCTCTGGATCACTGTTCCATATCCCTGACGGTTTCTGGGTCGTGTTGGAAGGACCCCGTATCGCACACACTCACTTGGCGACGGTTCCGAAGGCCATCGCGGAAAGGGGTTAAAAACCGTTTTGTTTAGGACCGATGCGCACCAGTGGGAAATGGATGATTCCGGGGGGAATTTGACTAATTTCGTGGATAGAAAGTGGGGAAACTTGTGGAGATGCTAGATCAACTTGAAATACAGCAAATCAGTGGATCAAATCTAACAAACTCTTATCAAACCAACAAATCACAAAAAATGGGGCTATTTTTTGTGGGCATTTTCGAATTTAGGACGAAATCAACAAAAATAGGCTAGAAAAGTGTAACACCCCAGTTATAAAACTTCCATATTTGGAGATGTATCCAACCTTGTCATGTTCAATACCAAGTTGTTTTCCTCTTTGTGGGTTTCATTTTGGGTTTGCTTTGTTTCCCATTGCATTACCTTGTCATTACTTGTCATATTTATTTTGCCATCCATTTTTGCATTATGGCCTCATCATATGTTGCATTGTGCTTGGGGTCATTTTACTTGTCATCATCATCATCAAGTGCATCTTCATGTGTAGAATATTGCATTGTGGCATGTTATTTTGTGAGTCATGGCATCATCACATTCCCCCCTCATCTCCCCTCCTCTTTCTTTGCTTATTTTGGCAAGCAATATTTTCAGCCTCCATTAATGTTCAATTTCCCCCAATAAATATTGCATCATGTCCTAAACCCCTCTGCCAAGTTTCACCTCTTTTGGAATTGTTTTGGTTAGGTTTTAAAATGGCTCAAGTTTGAATTAAATTCAAACTTGAATTATTTTACTTACTTTCAAAATCCCCAAACCAATTTTATTAAATAGGGAATAATTCCAGGATCATGGGAATATTGTTATATCCATCACACCCTCTCCTATTCCCCTGTGCTTTTCTGTTTTATTTTCTGTCTGAGGAAAATGAAAAGAAAAAGGGAGAAGAGAGTGAGAGAGAGAGAGCAGCAGCAGTTCAGCCTAGCAGCCACAGCCAACTGGGCTTTGCCCTCCTTCCGCAGCCCAGCGCAGCAGCCGCCGCATACCGCCTAGCTCCCCCTCGCGCTCGCGTGGTAAGAAGCCACGCTGGACACCCTGCGGTCCCACCTGCAGGCTCTTCCTCCCCTACCTTTTCTTCCTCCTCAGGTCGTCTCTCCCTCATAGTAAAAGCAGAGGGCATGGCGCCCACATGGCCAAGGTGGCCGAGCCAGCCGTGCTCGCACCCCCCTTATAAGACCTCCTCAGCGTCCGCACCTAACCCCTTAGGGTTTCCCCGTCTCCGCCACCACCCAACAGGGGCTCTTCCCTGTCCCCTTCTCCTTCTCAGAGCGAGACCGTCCAGGTCTTGTCGCCGCTCGCCTCGCTCAGCCCCTGCTTTGCTTCACCTTGCCGCAGCACGCGCACGCCCCGCAGTGTAGCCCCATCGCACCTCCGTAGCCCAGCCTCACCGCGCTCATGCCCGCAGCTAGGGCCTCGGTGCCGCGGCCGAGATGAGCTCCTGCCCAGCGCCCTTGCAGCCTCGCGGTGCCTGTTTCCCGCTTTCCCCACTGCTGCTTCCCGTGCCCTGTTGCGCCGTTGTTGATCGCCGGTGACGACGCTGTCTCATCTGGCTCGGCAGAAGAAAAACCAAGCTCGGTCGCGTAGCTATGTTAACTAGACCCCTGCTCCTGCCTCCGTTTTGTCAGCAAGCTCAACTTAGCCTAGTGGCTCGTCGCTCTCTCCCTCACCGTGCAGATCGGGGTTCGAATCCCCTCAAGCCCGGGTTAAAAACCTCCCATTTTGTTTTAGATGTGTCACCGACCGTTAGGTCCCACCTGTCATCTACTAAACCCCCTCCTTTTCTATTATCATTTTCTTTCCCAGTGAAAATCCATTTCTAGAAAGTCCTCTCTTTCCATTTCAGGCAAGTCCAAATCTGGACATTCCATTTCTGGAATACTGCCAATTCTGTCAATAGCCATTTTAGGCAGGTTTTCACTTAATGCACTTGTGAGCATTTTCCTTGAGTAACCCTAACATATTATATATGTTTTTGGGCTAGAAAAATCCAATGAATCCATTGGTGTGTAACATTCCAAATTTTCAATTTAGAATGTTATACACTAGATCATCATTGCATATCATATTTTATTGCATTTTGGTTGATCCTAGAAATTCTACGCAACTCAAGGACCCTCGGAGAGAGTTGGGGATTTCGTTATTTTCATATTTGAGTTCTCTCAAATTTTGAAAAAGAGATCATTTGATGTGTCACCGACCGTTAGGTCCCACCTGTCATCTACTAAACCCCTCCTTTTCTATTATCATTTTCTTTCCCAGTGAAATTCCATTTCTAGAAAGTCCTCTCTTTCCATTTCAGGCAAGTCCAAATCTGGACATTCCATTTCTGGAATACTGCCAATTCTGTCAATAGCCATTTTAGGCAGGTTTTCACTTAATGCACTTGTGAGCATTTTCCTTGAGTAACCCCAACATATTATATATGTTTTTGGGCTAGAAAAATCCAATGAATCCATTGGTGTGTAACATTCCAAATTTTCAATTTAGAATGTTATACACTAGATCATCATTGCATATCATATTTTATTGCATTTTGGTTGATCCTACAAATTCTACGCAACTCAAGGACCCTCGGAGAGAGTTGGGGATTTCGTTATTTTCATATTTGAGTTCTCTCAAATTTTGAAAAAGAGATCATTTGATTTTATTTATTTTATCTTCAATTATTTCTATTAAAAAATATGCGAGAGGGAATAAAATGACTTTCCCAAAATAAAGAAATATCGAGGATTTAATAAAAAAATCAAATAAGATTTTATTTGGGGTTTTATTTGATATTTTATTTGAATTTAGAAAAAATGCGCATTTTTCAAAATTGCATTTGGGCCCCAAATAAATGTTCATCATGTGCGGCTTGATTTTAGAAGCCGGGGAAAATTTATTTCAGGATTTTTGGAGTATGTTTAGTATTCCTTTAAATTTTTTCTGAGCGTAACTATTTAAAAAAACGCGAACCGACCTATCGGGCCGTGTCCGACCCGGACACCTGGCCCGGCCGGCCTTATAAGCCGGGGGAGCCCAGCCGAGCCACCCCCAAACCCTAGCGCCGCCCCGCCGCCCCTAGCGCCGCCGCCTCGCCTCGCCACCGCGCCGCCGCCTCGCCCCGCCGCCGGAGCCACGCCGCGCCGCCGCCGGAGCCACGTCGCCCCGCCGCCAGGCCCGGCGCCCTGCCGCCGCCTCACCGGAGGTTGACCCCGCCCCGCCGCCGGTTTTTCTCGAAAAACCGTTCATTTTTCCGTCGGTTTTTCATTTGTTTTTTTAGATTCGTTTTTTAATATATCGGTTTTTCCAGTTTATTTAATTAGCGAGTGTTCGCTTGTTCGTTCGTTTTAACGAACGCGTTCATCTTTTAGATCCAGATAACGAATGTTTGTCCGTTAATCCGTTCGTCGTTTTCCTTTTTCTCGGATTAAATTCGCGATTTTTCTGATCGCGATTCCTGATCTGATTTTCGTTTTAGTATAACTTTTCGCTCGTTTATCGGTATCAGGCGATTCAAGCGCCTGTAGTTTTGTCTCGAAGCCCTATTTCCGTTTAACCAACTCAAACAAGTTTTTGCCTCTTTAAAAATTGCCCTAGATCCAGAATAGTAAAGGAAGCCTATTTCTTTTGTCGTTTGTCTTCCGTTGCTTCGTTCGATTTGGTTCTTTTTGCCAACCGGAGTTCTTAAGTTGAACTATCTGGTTAGATCTCTTATTTGAGTTTTACCTGTGCATTTGTTGAGTACTTATTGTATGCTTGTTTGTTTGCAATAGAGTACCCGAAGTGCGCCTCTTGCTACTTCGAATCGCTAGGTTTCCCGGATCATCAGCAAGGCAAGTAACACTTTGATCACACCTCCTACTACCTAGTTTTTATTGCATTAGATCAATCCTCACACATTGCATGATTAAGATCTAATTAAATTGTGGGTTTGGGAAGTAGTTGAGGTAGTACCTATTACATGTTTATTATCAAACCTTTGGGAGTTACTTCTACGTTTGCTTATTATGCCATGCTATGCTAGTAGACGTGGATTGGGTGAGTGAAATCCATGACAGATGTGAGATTGTTAAATTAATGGTTTATCTAAGGTGGCAACTTAAATACACATCTGGGTCAATTGAGGCACCTGGGTATTCCAGCGATTGCCTGTTTTTCTTTTGGACCGCCACCCAGGCTCAAAGGGATCATGAGATCATTCATACTAGAAACTTCCGTGTGCAGCCACAAGCTACTATGGGCTCTAGCATAGTTGAGTAAGTCGTGTGAACTCTTACAGTGGTAGACTAGCAGATGTAGGGGAAAGTAGGTGTAACGGTCTACCCGATCGTAAGGTGCTAGCGCTTCTGAAAGACTATGTCTCGGTCATCCGTTTCTCAAACACCATGTAGTGCGAGAATCCCAACGGAGGAGATCGAGTCTTGTGGGGAAAAGTGTGCAAACCTCTGTGGAGTGTATAAACTAATCATGGTTAGCCGTGTCCCCGGTTATGGACATCTTGAGTATCTAGTACTTGGATTATCATGTGAATCTCATCATGTTACTCTAATTAATTTGTTGGGTTTTTAATGATGATGTTTAATTGGGATTGAGAGCGTGTCTACACTCTCAATGTTTAACAACTACCATGATAGTTAAATAAAATTTATTCCTTTGCAGTAGGGAAAAATTGGCTTTACGCAAAACTGTAACCGTAGAGCTTTCCACCAGCCAAATATGCATATAGTATAGCTTATATCTTTCATTGCTCTCTATGTGTTACATTGCCAGCATATTCCATGTGCTGACCCGTTTCGGGCTGGAACGTTCATGTTGCAGACTTTTCAGACGACGAGTAAGGTGCTTTAGGTCGTGGTTCTATACTCAGTGATGTCGTCGGAGTTGATGGACTCACTTATCTTCCAAGCCTTCCGTTGTTATCGTTATTAGATGGCCTTAAGCCATATTTATTGTAATAAGTTCTCTTTTGAGACACTCGATGTAATAAGTGTGTGATTGCTACTCTATTATAAATCCTTCAAGTATTGTGTGGTGTTAGCATTACTGATCCAGGGATGACACCTGAGCACAGAGATTGGACCGTTTGAGGTCTGGTCGCTACAAGATGGTATCAGAGCACACGCTGACTGTAGGACACGACCACTAAGCTAAAGCCCTAGACCACTACTCTCTTCTCATTCTGACCTCTCATCTTTTCTACTCTTTTAGGATGGCGGATGCAAGGAACAAGTTAACACAACTGGATGAAGATACACCCTTTGGACGTCACTTGAAGGAAGTCACTAGATATCTGAACATAGGAGTACCAAGCTTCACCGGAACCTACAACGCCACTTTACCTGAAGAAGAGCGCTGGATGATTCAAGTTCAAGTTCCAGGAAGGATGTTCATGCCTGTCACTGAGCCCATAGAGTTTTCCTTTGATGCACCAACTTGGAATATAGGAAAGAGCATGGTAGCTCACATCGCCATGGGACGTATTGGAGAAGTCTACCGCAATGATCTCAAGGATACTATCTACCAGATTTGTGGGCGCCGAGATGAGCACTAGGAGATGATCAGCACCAAGAAGGATAGATCAATTGCAGCTTTTATCCAGGAGTTAAACCAGCACATTCGACGTCAGAAGAACCAGATGTGCGCCGCCATGATAGATCTAAAGAAGGCGAAAACAAGAATCAAGGAACTGGAGGAAGAACTCAAGGCTACATGTGAAGATTATGAGGAGGAAATCGAAGTACTAGTGGACAAGAATGCCGACCTAACAATGACGATCGGAATATTTATGGGAGGCCCTAACCCAGTAGAAGAAGACGAAGAATCCAAGGAGATTCGCCCGGAAGACTACATCATCATCGACGACACCGACTCGGATCCAGATGATATCGATGATGACTATGTTGATGAAGCTGGAGCAGATATCATGGAGTCTGCAATCGAAGAATATTTCTAGTAGACCACCCCATCAGTAGTAGTAGTCCACCATGTAAATATAGTAGTCAGAGCACTTTTGTGATAGTTAGATCGATTGTATGCCCTTGTTTGATTGAATGAAGTGAATTGTTTATTTTTGCCTCATGTGCATATGGGTAGTGTTTTCTCTTTAGACCCCTCTCTATTCTTAAATCTCATCTTTTCTAAACCCCAGATGCCTCCGAGACGTGACCCTGGATTTACCTTCCCACCGGAGCTCACCCAGTTGATCCAGCAGCAGAACACATTGATGTAGTTGCTAGTCCAGAATCAGAATCTGGGGAACAACAACAACAACCCACCACCACCACCACCTGTTGATCACGTAGCCCGTTTTCTTAGGCTGAATCCGCCGGTGTTTTCCAGTAGCACCGAGCCGATAGTAGCAGACGATTGGCTCCGCAAGACAGCAAGGGAGTTGACCACGGCAGGATGCACAGATGCGGAAAATGTGAAGTTTGCCGCACATCAACTTGAAGGACCCGCAGCATCATGGTGGGAGAATTTCACCGCCACTTTCCCTATCGACACTATCACATGGGACCAGTTCCAGCAGGCTTTCCATACTGCCCATGTTTCAGCAGGAGCTATGGCCATGAAGAAGCGTGAGTTTCGCAACTTGCGCCAAGGAGGACGGACAGTTGGCCAGTCTGTGGAGGACTTTAGTAAGTTAGCACAGTATGCCCTAGATGATGTTGCTATGGATGCAGCTAAGCAGGAGAAGTTTCTGGAAGGACTGAATGATGAGTTGAGCATGCAGTTGATGGTAGCAACCTTCAACAACTACGAGGAGTTGGTAGATCATGCTCTCATGATTGAAGGGAAGCAGCAGTAGATTGAGAACCGCAAGAGGAAGTATGGACAAGGGAAGTACAATTCAGGAGCTCAGCAGAAGCCACATTTTACCCCTAGATCGGGAGGACATTTTCATCATACCCATGGAGGAGGTAGCTCGCACAACCACAATGGAACCAAGAATGGTAATGGGAATGGAGGAAGCAACGGCCAGAACCGCACCAACCCATCAACCCCAGCCAAGAGAGACCTGAGCCAAGTCACTTGCTTTAAGTGCCAGAAGACCGGATATTATGCCAATGAATGTCCTGAATCCCAGAATGGAAATGGCAATGGAAGCTCTGGGAAGAAGCCGAACCCTTTCAATAGGGGACATGTGAACCACGTTAACATGGAGGAGGTTGAAGAGCAGCCGGATGCAGTGATCGGTAAGTTTTTGGTTAAGTCATTTACTACACTCGTTCTTTTTGATACTGGTGCATCACATTCATACATATCAAGGGGATCTGTGGATACGTATAATCTGCCCACCAAAGTTCTTAGAACACCTATATTAGTAAGCTCATCAGGAGCGGAGTATATGGCTAGCAAGGGATGTTTTCACGTGCCATTGAGTATAGGTAGGCCTGTGTTTCCCTCAGATTTGATCATTTTGGAATCACAAGGTTTGGATGTAATTCTGGGTATGGATTGGTTGTCGATGTATGGAGGGAACATCGATTGCGCCAGTAAGTCAATTTTGCTTACCACCCCAGAAGGGAGAAGGATCAAGTATGTATCCCGGCATGTGCCGAAGAGGACTCAAGTAAATTGCTTAACAGGAGTTGTGCAGGAGGAAGTACCAGTAGTGAAGGATTTCCCTGATGTATTTCCAGAAGAGTTTCCAGGCATGCCACCGGATAGAGATATTAAGTTTTTGATTGAGCTTTTGCCAGGCACAGGGCCAATATCTAAGAGACCATATAGGATGCCCGCAAAGGATTTGGTAGAGATTAAGAAACAGATTAAGGAGTTACTGGATAAAGGTTATATTCGCCTAAGTTCTTCACCTTGGGGATCGCCAGTACTTCTAGTGGAGAAGAAGGATGGATCGTTAAGGATGGTTGTTTATTATCGAGGATTGAATGAAGTAACCATCAAGAACAAGTACCCACTACCGATGATCAATGATGCAAGGAGCTAAGGTATTTTCCAAGATCGATCTGCGATCAGGATACCATCAGTTGAAGATTCGAGAACAGGATATACCTAAGACGGCTTTTACCACCAGGTATGGGCTGTATGAATATACCGTTATGTCATTTGGTCTGACTAATGCACCTGCATATTTTATGAACATGATGAACAAAGTATTTATGGAGTTTTTGGATAAGTTCGTCGTGGTGTTCATTGATGATATCCTGGTATACTCGAAGAATGAAGAGGAGCATAAGGAGCATTTGCGTTTGGTACTTGGTAAGCTCATAGAACATCAGTTATATGCCAAGTTTAGCAAATGTGAGTTTTGGTTGAAGGAAGTTGGATTTCTCGGACACGTTATATCTAGAGAAGGTATAGCAGTAGATCCCACTAAGGTTGACACTGTGACAAATTGGGAAGCGCCAACAACAGTTGGAGAGATCCGGAGTTTTCTTGGACTCGCAGGATACTACCGGAGATTCATTGAAAATTTCTCGAAGATTGCAAAGCCTATGATGGAGTTGTTGAAGAAGGATACTGTCGGTGTCAAAACCGGTGGATCTCGGGTAGGGGGTCCCAAACTGTGCGTCTAAGGCGGATGGTAATAGGAGGCAGGGGACACAATGTTTTACCCAGGTTTGGGCCCTCTTGATGGAGGTAAAACCCTATGTCCTGCTTGATTAATGATGATATGGGTAGTACAAGAGTAGATCTACCACAAGATCGGAGAGGCTAAACCCTAGAAGCTAGCCTATGGTATGATTGTATGTTGTCCTACGGACTAAAACCCTCTGGTTTTATATAGACACCGGAGGGGCTAGGGTTACACAAGGTCGGTTACAAAGGAGGAGATATATATATATATCCGTATTGCCTAGCTTGCCTTCCACGCCAAGTAGAGTCCCATCCGGACACGGGATGAAGTCTTCAATCTTGTACCTTCATAGTCCAACAGTCCAGACGAAAGATATAGTCCGGTTGTCCGGATACCCCCCTAATCTAGGACTCCCTCAGTAGCCCGCGAACCAGGCTTCAATGACGACGAGTCCGGCATGCAGTATTGTCTTCGGCATTGCAAGGTGGGTTCTTCTCCAATTTCCAAGTGTTTGTAAATAGTATCCGGCCCCATAAATGTTGATCTTCTTGGCTTCTACGCCCAGTAAGGGCAATTTCTCATGCATCGAATGAATACGAGGCGCCAGGGCATTTTTACATTCACCCCCTAGCCAGATAAATAATTTGTCTATTAAAGGGATTGGGATTCTTAGATCTGATCCACACCATCATCCCCTTAGCGAGAATCCATCAGAGCATGTTTCGGAAAGATCCATTCCAGCATGGCCGACCTCCGCAGCTCCTCCTCGCGCCCTCGTAGCCCTAAGCTTGGTGATTGGGAGAGGTGTTCAGTCCCACATAGTCGATTGGTCGAACTGCAAACCAAAGGATTTCTTCCTCCGGCATACATGGTGCCCGTTCGAGCCGGGCTCGCCACCTACAATGGCGGGGAGCAAGCGGAGAACCTTCTCTGTCCCTCCATGGGGGAACGGGTTTGCCTTGTTCCTTACTTACTAAGGGGACTCAGATTTCCAATTCATCCGTTCCTCCACGGGCTCCTGGAGTTCTACGGCCTCCAACTACACAATCTCACCCCTGCCTCCATCCTACACATCGCCGGCTACGTTCCTGTCTGTGAGTTATTCCTGGGCTGCGAGGCTCACTTCGAGCTGTGGAAAAGGCTATTTTGCCTTGTCCCTCGCACACAGAGGGAATACTTTATCAAGTGGGCGGAGCCGAAGTATGGCGCATCGCCGATACCGGATATCTGTCTGGTACCCCGAAGAAGCCGTCCGAAGACTGGCCTTCAGAATGGTTTTATATGGAGGATGTTCCCCTTCCGGACCCTGTTCGGTGGGGTCTTCCTGAGTTCAACAATGCTCCTTTGAAGAAGCGCCGAAGTTGGCGCCCACGGAGCCCCCAGGTGGAAGACGACAGAGAAGTCCTCTATCGGATGAACCAGATTAAGGCACTAGCTCAGTCAGGATTGACAATAACTAAAGTTATGTCGATCTGCATAATGTGGGGAGTGCAACCACTTCAATATCGTGGGCACCCCTTGTGGTGTTTCAACGGGGAGGATGACGCCACCCGCTACGGGCGTAAGGGTCCGGGCGATGCTGCCGCATTAGCCACAATTCTGTCCAAACTGTTCAAGGGAGAGGAGGAGGAGTTCACCCGCATCAAGCCACGGGACGGATTCTCCATGTACAATCCTCCAAGCTGGGTAAGCTATATCCCCTTACTTCCATCTTCCCGCATTTTTCGTTGTAAGTATTCACCTTGCCAATTTACGGCAGGAACTACGAAAGGCCAGAAGGGAGGTCAGCAGCCCTTCTCCACAGCCGGAGGACCCAGACCGGGCCCACGACTCCGGACTCGAAGAAGATCCGGATATCTCCGTGGAGCTGATAAACCGGCAGTTCTATCAGTTAAGATGCGACGATGTCATGGTGGCCATTACGGCCGACTATCCCGGACTGCTCCCTGCATCGCACGTAAGAAAAACCGGAAAGTCCCAACTCAAAAAAGTAGGATCCCCTTTTAGACACTTCACCCACCATATTCACATGGCCTTTTTTACAGGGAAAGCATTCGGGACGCCCTGCAGCAACACGCCAACAGGAGGCACCGAGGCCGGGTAGGCCAAAAAGGAAGGCGGTTAGGACGGAGACGCCGGCACAAAGGTACAACAAACCCCGCTCCGTGGTTGTCGTCTTTCTCAAAATATAATGACGCATGTGTTTCTTTAACAGAAAAAATGCTCGCCGGAATATGTCCAGTGATGTCGCCGATCACGCTTCCACCAGTTGGGCACCAGGACCGGACAAGGAGGCAGAAGCTGATATGGGGCAGGCGCCG
The DNA here is from genome assembly GCF_018294505.1 of Triticum aestivum. NCBI lineage: Eukaryota > Viridiplantae > Streptophyta > Magnoliopsida > Poales > Poaceae > Triticum > Triticum aestivum. Next base: position 351,692,384 of record NC_057800.1, on the reverse strand, counting down.
GATAATCCCCCTACAGAGGATGCAGATAGGTTATCTGCTACAAACTCAGAAGTGGAAAGCGCCATGAATCATAGGCGCCATCGGGCCGTACTCCGTGACGCTTGTTTCTCACCAGAGGCGTTTGATGCCTTTAATTCTGGAGAGGCGTACCTCCGTGCCGCTCAAGATGGTCTAGCCAGAGCCACGGATCAATGTGTAAAGGATGTACGGGTGAGTGAATCTGACGATTTATATGTATCAGTAGCCCCTGAGACTTGAAACAGTTAGCAGAACTGATTTAAGGATCATCTTTATTGTGCAGGTTCTTACAGAGAAGAATACTAGGCTGTCCCAGGAGCTGGAGGAATGCAAGACCCAACTGCGGGCCGCTATTGCCGCATTGAAGGAACAGAAAAAGGCTCCCGCTAGTAACATTTTAAAGACTGATGGTTACCATATACTGCGCGGCGTGGCTGCCGATCTAACAATAGATTTTGCAGATGAATCCGAAGAAAATCCGGGGGACCAGCATGTTATGCGGCAGCTAGAAGCTGGCAAGCGCGTGCTGACTGAGGTTAGGCGGGAGAAAAACAACCTCCAAGACGCCAATATAAGGCTGAACGTGGAACTAAAAGATGTTCGGGGCCAGCTTGCCGACTCCGAGAAGGAGAATAAGAGGCTTCGACGCGGTATTTTTAGTAAGTGCTTGAATGAATCCTTTAAAGGTATTCGGTGAAGAAGCCGACTAACAGCGTTATGTCTGTAGGTATGCTGACGGGTCGTCCCGCGGAGGAAATGCCCGGGTCTGCGGGTGATCTTCTGTCCGAGCTGTCAAATCTGCACGAACAAGTTTGGCAGGTGATGCAGGGTGTTGCCCAGGCTTTGTGGCCGCCCGTCTCCCTGCTAGAGGGTGTTGTGGAGCTTGCGGAGAAGCTCAAAGGAGCGCGGCGGTGCTTCCGATTATGGAAGATATCCGCCTGCCCACAAGGTGCCAGAGAAGCCTGGGCCATGGTGAAGACGCGGTATACCAAAGAAGACCCAAATCACATGGCCGAGGTCGGACCTGTGGGGCCCGACGGAAAAGACATTCCCGTTAGCTTAGTTTATGGGCAAGTAGAATTAGCCGCAAAGTATTCCCAACAGGATTGTAAGCTAGACCGCCTATTGGATGGTATAGAAGAAAAAATTAGTCAGTCTGCATGACTATGTAATTGAAGTGACATGTATAATGCCTTTTAGCCGTATTGTAGATCATTTGTCGTTGCAGACCTTTTCGCTTCAGCCTACGGGCCCAATAGTCCAGAGTGTATCCGAATACCCGCTCAGTTATATAAGAACCGGGGTATGCATGGAGACTAGGCGTAGGGGTCATTAGTGCTTTATCAGACAAGTGCCCAACTAGTTATGTTATATTACATGGGTAGTAAGAAACATCTTCCAGGGAGAATAGTTCTGTTAAGGGTTCCTTTCCCTGGGCAAGCATGCCCTAAAGTGCATGTCCGGACTGCGATAGGAAATGCAGGAAAAACATCTGGGGGCAGATATGAAAAATAAAAATCATCTTTTGTTCACCGACCGAATATTCCCTTAAGAACGCTAGCTTTCGGCTTCACCCAGTCTGAGGTACACATCCGGCTGACCCGGCAATAACAATCGCAGAGGTGCTCCCCTTATGCCCTAGCCGAATTAACGGGAACGTAGGGCATAAATACAAGAGCCATGCAACCCAGCTTGGCCAAAACTTAAGTCATATTGATGCATATAATGGTGAAAAAAGGTACATGCGGAAGTATAACACATGTGTTGGGCATGAGGCCCGGATAAATAATTTAAGCTTCTGTGAAAGAAGCCCCCAAGTATGAAGAGTGCGGCTAGCGCATCTGTAATGTGCAAACAAGGCACGAGGTGACCCTTGAAGGCCTAGAGAAATAAGAAAAGAAAGAAAGAAAGGAAAACAAGACACATAATGTATTTGTGAAAAAATGGACACATGGAGGGGACTAACATAGAGTCCGGTGCTAGGCGTAGAATCTTTGGAGCCTGGCCGCGGTCCATGGGTTCGGCTCGAGTCGACTAGTCGATGCATCCTGCAGTCGGTATGCTCCACCGGTTAGAACTTGGTCAATAATGAAGGGACCTTCCCATTTGGGCTCGAGCTTGTTCTTTTTCTTATCCGGCAGGCGTAGAACTAGTTCACCAATGTTATAAGTTTTGGCCCGTACTTCTCTGCTTTGGTATCTGCGAGCCTGTTGCTGATAAAATGCGGAACGGGCTTTGGCTACATCGCGCTCCTCCTCCAAGGTGTCCAGACTATCCTGCCGATCGACCTCGGCTTCTCTTTCTTCGTACATGCACACTCTAGGTGAGTCATGAATTATGTCACAGGGCAAGACTGCCTCTGCGCCGTACACCATAAAGAAGGGTGTATATCCGGTACTACGATTCGGCGTGGTCCGCAGCCCCCAGAGTACAGAGTCGAGCTCCTCTACCCAGTGCATGTTAGACTCCGTTAAGGAACGCACTAATCGAGGTTTAATGCCGCTCATTATAAGACCGTTTGCTCGCTCGACTTGACCGTTGGTTTGTGGGTGATAGACTGAGGCATAATCGAGCTTGATGCCCATTTTGCTGCACCAGAGTTTTACCTCGTCGACTGTGAAGTTCGTGCCATTATCAGTGATGATGTTGTGGGGGACGCCATAACGGTGTACAACCCCGGATATGAAATCTATCACCGGTCCGGATTCGGCTGTTTTAACCGGTTTGGCCTCTATCCATTTGGTGAATTTATCCACCATGACCAATAAGTATTTTTTCTTGTGGGTTCCCCCTTTAAGGGGTCCAACCATGTCAAGCCCCCAGACCGCAAAGGGCCATGTAATGGGGATTGTTTGGAGGGCGGTGGGTGTCATGTGGCTTTGATTTGCAAAGAGCTGGCAACCGGCGCAACGTTGGACCAAGTCCTGTGCATCTGCCCAGGCCGTTGGCCAATAGAATCATGTATGGAAGGCCTTGCTTACAAGAGCCCGGGCTGCGGTGTGATGACCGCCGAGTCTGGCGTGAATTTTTTCCAAAAGATTCCGCCCTTCCTCTTTGGAGATGCATCTTTGAAGGACTCCGGTAGTGCTTTTCTTGTACAATTCTCCCTCATGGACCCTGTAGGCCTTGGATCGCCGCACTATGCAGCGTGCCTCATTTTGGTCCTCCGGAAGTTCCTGTCTAGTTAGGTAGGCCAGGAATGGTTCTATCCACGGGGCAATAATGGCCATTATTTCGTGGGCTGAAGGTGTTATTTCGGTGGCGGAGCCTCCGATTGTGTCAGAGAGTTCAGTATCAGGTATTTTGGCTGGGTCCGGACTATTGTTACCGCTGTCCCCTTCCCATACTACGGATGGCTTGAAAAGCCTTTCTAAAAATATGTTAGGGGGGACCGCGTCGTGTTTTGCGCCGATGCGGGCGAGGATATCCGCCGCCTGATTGTTTTCCTAAGCCACATGGTGAAATTTGAGTCCCTCGAACCGAGCTGACATTTTTAGGACAGCGTTTCGATAGGCCGCCATTTTTGGATCCTTGGCGTCAAAATCTCTGTTTATTTGGGATATTGCGAGGTTTGAATATCCATGCACCTCCACACGTTGAATGCCCATGGAGACTGCCATCCGAAGACCATGCAACAGAGCTTCGTATTCGGCTGCATTATTGGAGTCTGTATACAATATTTGCAGTATGTACCAAACGGTATCTCCGGTTGGGGACGTCAGGACGACGCCAGCCCCTAGACTGGCTAGAATTTTAGAACCGTCGAAGTGCATGATCCAATTGGAGTATGCGCCATACTCTTTAGGGAGTTCGGCCTCCGTCCATTCGGCGACGAAGTCGGCCAGTACTTGCAATTTAATGGCTTGGCGAGGTTTGTATGTTATGCCGAATGGGAGGAGCTCAATGGCCCATTTGGCAATCCGGACCATAGTGTCGCGGTTGTTGATAATATCATTAAGTGGCACTTCCGAGGCTACTGTAATCGAACACTCTTGAAAGTAGTGTCGCAGTTTCTGCGATGCCATGAATACCGCATATGCTATCTTTTGGTAATGCGGGTACCGTGATTTGCATGCAGTGAGGACAGTGGATACATAGTATACCGGCTTTTGAAGAGGGAATTTGTGTCCGTCCGCTTCCCGTTCGACAACGAGCACCACGCTTACAACTTGATGAGTTGCCGCAATGTACAACAGCATTGGTTCGCCGATGTTTGGCGCGGCCAGGATCAGGTTGGTTGCTAGAATGGCCTTTATTTCTTCCAATCCGGCTGTGGCCACGTCCGTCCACTTGAAGTGTTCAGTGCGCCGAAGGAGGCGATAAAGGGGTAAAGCCTTTTCTCCTAAGCGGGAGATAAAGCGGCTTAGAGCCGCCACGCATCCAGTTAACTTCTGGATTTGTTTGAGGTCTGTTGGGGTAGCCAACTGTGACAGTGCTCGGATTTTGGCCGGATTAGCTTCAATACCTCTACTGGAGACGATGAATCCCAGGAGCTTTCCGGCTGGTATGCCGAAAATGCATTTTTCCGGATTGAGCTTGATGTCATATGTTCAGAGGTTGTCGAATGTGAGCCTCAAGTCGTCTATCAAAGAGTCGACGTGTTTGGTTTTGACGACCACATCGTCTACGTATGCCTCTACTATTTTGCCGATTTGTTTCTCCAGGCATGTCTGAATCATGCGTTGATATGTTGCGCCGGCGTTTTTTAGCCCAAAAGGCATTATGTTGAAACAGAAGAGACCGTATGGTGTGATGAATGCCGTTGCGGCTTGGTCGGACTCCGCAATCTTGATTTGGTGGTAACCGGAGTATGCATCAAGGAAACACAATGACTCGTGTCCTGCAGTAGCGTCAATGATTTGATCGATGCATGGGAGGGGAAGGGATCCTTTGGGCAAGCTTTATTGAGGTCTTTGAAATCGACGCAAAGGCGCCATGATTTGTCCTTCTTTGGTACCATCACCAGGTTTGCTAGCCAGTCCGGATGTTTTATTTCTCTGATGAATCCGGCCTCCAATAACTTGGCTAGTTCTTCTCCCATGGCCTGTCTCTTAGGTTCGGAGAAACGCCGAAGAGCTTGCTTGACCGGCTTGAATCCCTTTAGGATATTGAGGCTATGCTCGGCCAGCCTGCGTGGGATTCCTGGCATGTCTGAGGGATGCCAGGCGAATATGTCCCAATTCTCGCGCAGGAACTCTCGTAGTGCGGCGTCCACAGCGGGGTTTAACTGTGCCCCGATGGCGGCTGTTTTGGTAGGGTCCGTTGGGTGGACTTGGAATTTGACTATTTCATCCGCTGGTTTAAAAGAGGTGGACTTGGATCTCTTGTCGAGTATCACATCGTCCTTGTCCACTGTGGAGCATAGCGTGGTTAACTCCTCGGCCGAGAGGGCTTCGGATAATGCCTCGAGGGCCAATGCCACTGTTTTATTTTCGGCATGGAGTGCTGTGTCCGGATCACTAGCGAGAGTGATGATTCCGTTGGGCCCGGGCATTTAAGCTTCATGTACCCATAGTGGGTATGGCTTGGAAGATTGTGAACGCCTCCCGTCCTAAAAGAGCGTGAAAGCCACTGCTGAACAGGGCCACTTGGAATGTAATTTCTTCGGACCTGTAATTGTCCGACGTGCCGAATACCACATCTAGTGTGATTTTCCCCGCACAGCGTGCTTCCCGACTGGGGATAATTCCTCTAAAGGTTGTGCTACTTTGCTTGATGCGGTTCCAGTCTATTTCCATCTTTTGAAGAGTTTCCTCATAGATGAGGTTTAGTCCGCTACCGCCGTCCATGAGTACTTTGGTGAATCGGAAGCCGTCCACGATTGGACTGAGGACCGGTGCGGCTGGTGCTCGGGCTGTTCGAAATTTGGGTTCATCACTGGCATTGAAGGTAATAGCCATGTCACTCCATGGATTTGTTGCTGCTACATGGTAGATTTCGGCCATGCTGTGGAGTGTTCGCTTGCGCCTATTATTTGACGCAAAGGTCTCGAACACTGTTAACACCGTTTTGTTATCCACTGGATGGTGCTCTATGGTATGTGGGATAAGAAGATCCTCACCACTTTTGGCCACCTGCCGGAGTATCCAACATGCTCTAAGGCTGTGCGTTGGTATTATGTGCGCCATGCTATGAATTTTGCAGGGTCCGTTGAGCCATCCCTCCAGTACGGTTCCTTGCCCTGTAGAGGGTTTTTGCTTTTTGGTAGTTAACCCGGGTGTATTGTGATAATGCACCCTTTTATTTCGGACTGGGTTTGTGTTCGGGGACGGATTATCCCAAACGTTTGTTTCAGTTTTCCACGCACTTTCCATCGCACCGTACTTTTGTACTATGGACGCCAAGTCAGCGAAGCGTGTTATCTCACGGTGATTTATGGCGTTAAGGATTCCCTTGTCCATGCAATTATTGCAGAAAAATAAGATTGTGTCTTCCTCGCGACAGTCTTAACCTTGTTCATCGCAAGGAGGAATCTGGCCCGGTAATGATGTACTGTTTCCTGGGGCTCTTGCCTGATATGGGAAAGGTCGCTTGTGTTTGGGTGGGTGGGTGGAATTGAATCCAAACCCCTACCCGATCTGGGATCCAGGGGCCGAGGAGTTTCCAAGTTTGGAAGTTCCGGTTCCGGGATGTTACCCGCTAATCCTGATCCGATGTCTGACTCTAAGTTCAGGGATTGGATGTTGTCCTCCCACGAACGGGCGTCCGGCTCGGAGAGCTCGGGAATCCAGACATATTTGGTCCTCAGGATAGAGGAAAGGTCGCCGCATTGTTCCTCCACCACTGCAATATGATGGGTGACCGGTGGAGAGTTAATCTCCCTTTAATCGTGTTTAAGCCCAATCTGATCATAGTCCGTAGCGACTCCCAAGGCGGTGATGCGATCCAAGAGCTTGTTTAAGGAGGAGAGCTCCATTGGATCCATCTGTTTGGCAAATGCCAATTTGACGTGGAGGCTGTTTTCGATGACCCGAGAATTCATCATCGGCACGGCGGCCGAACAGGCAGTCATGATGAACCCGCCTAGCCAGAGAGTTTGGCCGACAGCCAAAGCTCCGCCAATAGTAGTACCATCTTTAAAGACAAGACGAGACATCCTTCCTTCTGGCGACAGCATAGAGGAACTCTCAATGAAAGCACCAATGTCGGTGTCAATCCCGGCGGATCTCGGGTAGGGGGTCCCGAACTGTGTGTCTAAGGCGGATGGTAACAGGAGGCAGGGGACACAATGTTTTACCCAGGTTTGGGCCCTCTTGATGGAGGTAAAACCCTACGTCCTGCTTGATTAATATTGATGATATGGGTAGTACAAGAGTAGATCTACCACGAAATCAGAGAGGCTAAACCCTAGAAGCTAGCCTATGGTATGATTGTATGTTGTCCTACAGACTAAAACCCTCCGATTTATATAGACACCGGAGCGGCTAGGGTTACACAAGGTCGGTTACAAAGGAGGAGATATACATATCCGTATTGCCTAGCTTGCCTTCCACGCCAAGTAGAGTCCCATCCGGACATGAGATGAAATCTTCAATCTTGTACCTTCATAGTCCAACAGTCCGGACGAAAGATATAGTTCGACTGTCCGGATACCCCCTAATCCAGGACTCCCTCAGATACCAAGTTCATATGGACCAAGGAATGTGAGGCCAGTTTCCAGGAGTTGAAGAAACGTTTGGTTACATCACCTGTGTTGATTTTGCCAGATCAGACCAAGGATTATGAGGTGTATTGTGACGCTTCACGTCGAGGACTTGGAGCAGTGCTTATGCAGGAAGGAAGAGTTGTTTCCTACGCCTCATGACAGCTTAAGCCTCATGAGTTGAATTATGCTACGCATGATTTGGAGTTAGCAGCCGTAGTGCATGCATTGAAGACTTGGAGACATTTTCTCATTGGAAACCATTGTGAGGTGTACACAGATCACAAGAGTTTGAAGTATATTTTCACGTAGAAGGAGTTGAATCTCAGACAAAGGAGATGGTTGGAGCTCATCAAGGATTATGATATGAGATTGCATTATCACCCCGGAAAGGCTAACGTAGTAGCCGATGCGCTGAGTCATAAGAGCCATGTCAACACACTAATGACGGGAGATTTACCAAGGGAGTTAGCCCAGAATCTTCGTGAGCTATGTTTGGAGATAGTTCCGAGAGGCTATGTAGCAGCATTGGAGATCCAGTCTACGTTGATGGATAAGATCAGAGAAGCCCAGAAGACTGACAAGGAGATCGCTTCTATTAAGGAGAAAATAAGCAAGGGAAAGGCTAAAGGATTTCATGAGGATGAGCATGATACCTTATGGTTTGAAGGCCGTGTTTATGTGCCCAATGACCCAGAGATCAGGAAGTTGATTCTGCAAGAGGCCCATGATTCACCATATTCGATTCACCTAGGAAATACCAAGATGTATTTGGATTTGAAGGATATTTTCTGGTGGACCGGAATGAAGAAGGATATTGCGGAGTATGTAGCAGTTTGTGATGTATGTCAGAGAGTAAAGGCAGAGCATCAGAAGCCAGCAGGATTGCTACAGCCATTGCCAATACCCGAATGGAAGTGGGATAAGTTAGGCATGGATTTTATTACAGGATTGCCCAGAACACGTTTAGGCTATGACTCGATATGGGTTGTAGTCGATCGTTTGACCAAGGTAGCTCATTTCATCCCAGTGAAGACTACCTATACCAGTGCAAAGTTAGCAAAGATATACATGACCAGGATCGTATGTCTGCATGGAGTTCCAAGGAGCATTGTATCAGATAGAGGAACCCAGCTTACCTCAAAGTTCTGGAATCAGTTGCATGAAACTTTGGGTACCAGGCTAGAGTTCAGTACAGCTTTCCATCCGCAGACAGATGGACAAACCGAGAGAGTCAATCAGATTTTGGAGGATATGCTAAGAGCTTGTGCGCTATATTATGGATCTAGTTGGGATGAGAATTTGCCATATGCAGAGTTCTCTTATAACAACAGTTATCAATCCAGTTTGAAGATGGCCCCTTTCGAAGCCTTGTACGGAAGGAGGTGCAGGACCCCATTGTTGTGGGATGAAGTTGGAGACCGCCAGTTGTTTGGACCGGATCTGATTAAGGAGTCTGAGCAGAAAGTAAAATTGATTCGCGATAGGCTCAAGGTAGCCCAGTCCAGGAAGAAGAGCTACACAGATTCTAAACGCAAGGAGACAGTTTACGAAGTCTAAGACCAAGTTTATCTTCGGGTATCTCCACTTCGAGGAGTTAAGCGCTTTGGAGTTAAGGGAAAGTTAGCGCCACGTTTTGTAGGACCATACAAGGTTTTGGAGCGTATGGGATAAGTAGCCTACAAGTTGGAATTGCTCGAAGGATTGTCAGGAGTTCACGACGTGTTCCATGTTTCCCAGTTGAAGAAGTGCCATGCAGAGATGGCTGATATACCGCTTAGCCGCTGGAAGCGATTCAGTTGGACAGTGATTTGACCTATGAGGAGAAACCAGTTAAGATTGTTGAGTATGCCAGCCGAGTCACCCGCAGCAAGGTTATTAAGTTCTGCAAAGTTCAGTGGAGACACCACACGGAGGATGAAGCCACCTGGGAACGAGAGGAAGATTTGCTGAAGGACCACCCTCACCTATTTTCTAGCCAACCCGAATCTCGAGGGCGAGATTCATCTTAAGGGGGGTAGGTTTGTAACATCCCAAATTTTCAATTTGGAATGTTATACACTAGATCATCATTGCATATCATATTTTATTGCATTTTTGTTGATCCTATAAATTCTACGCAACTCAAGGACCCTCGGAGAGAGTTGGGGATTTCGTTATTTTCATATTTGAGTTCTCTCAAATTTTGAAAAAGGGATCATTTGATTTTATTTATTTTATCTTCAATTATTTCTATTACAAATATATGCGAGAGGGAATAAAATGACTTTCACAAAATAAAGAAAAATTGAGGATTTAATAAAAAAAATAAGATTTTATTTGGGATTTTATTTGCTATTTTATTTGAATTTAGGAAAAATGCGCGTTTTTCAAAATTGCATTTAGGCCCCAAATAAATGTTCATCCTGTGCGGCTTGATTTTAGAAGCTGGGAAAAATTTATTTCGTGATTTTTGGAGTCCGTTTAGTATTCCTTTTGTTTTTTTCTGAGCGTAACTATTTAAAAAAATGTGAACTGACCTATCGGGCCGTGTCCGACCCGGACACCTGGCCCGGCCGCCGGTTTTTTCTCGAAAAATCGTTCGGTTTTCCGTCGGTTTTTCGTTCAGTTTTTTTAGATTCATTTTTTAATAGATCGGTTTTTTCGGTTTATTTAATTAGCGAGCGTTCGCTCGTTCGTTCGTTTTAACGAACGCTTTCATCGTTTAGATCCAGATAATGAACGTTCGTTCGTTAATCTGTTTGTCATTTTCCTTTTTCTCGGATTAAATCCACGATTTTTCTGATCGCGATTCCTGATCCGATTTTCGTTTTAGTATAACTTTTCGCTCATTTCTCGGAATCAGGCGATTCAAGCGCCTGGAGTTTCGTCTCGAAGCCCCTCTTTCCGTTTAACCAACTCAAACAAGTTTTTGCCTCTGTAAAAATTGCCCTAGATCCAGAATAGTAAATGAAGCCTGTTTCTTTTGCCGTTTATCTTTCGTTGCTTCGTTCAATTTGGTTCTTTTTGCCAACCAGAGTTCTTAAGTTGAACTATCTGGTTAGATCTCTTATTTGAGTTTTACCTGTGCATTAGTCGAGTACTTATTGTATGCTTGTTTGTTTGCGATAGAGTACCCAGAGTGCGCCGCTTGCTACTTCGAATCGCTAGGTTTCCCGGATCATCAGCAAGGCAAGTAACACTTTGATCATACCTCCTACTACCCAGTTTTTATTGCATTAGATCAATCCTCACACATTGCATGATTAGGATCTAATTAAATTGTGGGTTTGGGAAGTAGTTGAGGTAGTACCTATTACCTGTTTATTATCAAGCCTTTGGGAGTTACTTCTACGTTTGCTTATTATGCCATGCTATGCTAGTAGACGTGGATTGGGTGAGTGAAATCCATGACAGATGTGAGATTGTTAAATTAATGGTTTATCTAAGGTGGCAACTTAAATACACATCTGGGTGGATTAAGGCACCTGGGTATTCCAGCGATTGCCTGTTTTTCTTTTGGACCGCCACCCAGGCTCAAAGGGATCATGAGATTATTCATACTAGAAACTTCTGTGTGCGGCCACAAGCTACTATGGGCTCTAGCATAGTTGAGTAAGTCGTGCGAAGTCTTACAGTGGTAGACTAGCAGATGTAGGGGAAAGTAGGTGTAACGGTGTACCCGATCGTAAGGTGCTAGCGCTTCTGAAATACTATGTCTCGGTCATCCGTTTCTCAAACACCATGTAGTGCGAGAATCCCAATGGAGGAGATCGAGTCTTGTGGGGAAAAGTGCGCAAACCTCTGTAGAGTGTATAAACTAATCAGCGTTAGCTGTGTCCCCGGTTATGGACATCTTGAGTATCTAGTACTTGGATTATCATGTGAATCTCATCATGTTACTCTAATTAATTTGTTGGGTTTTTAATGATAATGTTTAATTGGGATTGAGAGCGTGTCTACACTCTCAATGTTTAACAACTACCATGATAGTTAAATAAAATTTATTCCTTTACAGTAAGGAAAAATTGGCTTTACGCAAAATGTAACCGTAGAGCTTTCCACCAGCCAAATATGCATATAGTATAGCCTATATATTTCATTTCTCTCTATGTGTTACATTGCCAGCATATTCCATGTACTGACCTGTTTCGGGCTGCAACGTTCATGTTGCAGACTTTTCAGACGATGAGTAAGGTGCTTTAGGTCATGGTTCTATACTCAGTGATGTCGTTGGAGTTGATGGACTCACTTATCTTCCAAGCCTTCCGTTGTTATCGTTATTAGGTGGCCTTAAGCCATATTTATTATAATAAGTTCTCTTTTGAGACACTCGATGTAATAAGTGTGTGATTGCTACTCTGTTATAAATCCTTCAATTACTGTGTGGTGTCAGCATTACTGATCCAGGGATGACACCTGAGCACAGAGATTGGACCGTTTGAGGTCTGGTCGCTACATGGTGGCATCCGTTTCTTCATTTGAGCAAGTTTGCACACATGTCATTTTTACATTACCTTGCTGTTTTGTCATTTATGTGGATATTTATGCAAATGTGATATGTGATAACTTTGTTCATGAACATGCTCTTTTACATGCCATCTTCATGCTAGATTTTATTCCATGCCATAAAGTGTACTGTGATGAGTGCCACAAGCTTGCAAAGTTACTATCATGAATCTGTTTATGCCATGCCATGATTTCCTCTAAGTCTGAAATCTGTTCATATGATTTGCCATGTTTGCATTGATGCTATCATCTTTTCTGTGGATCTTTGAGACAAGTTCAGTAAGGGAGTTTTATTAAGTGCATTTAGTACTACCATGCCATGATCTTGTGTAATGTAATATGTTCCTGTAGCATATAGTTTGCTATGCATAAACTTTGCTACCTGATGTTGTTTCTTTCATGATACATGAATTTCTGCTAAGTCTGATAAGCAGTTAACTTTTGCATTTTTGCCATGCTGTTTTAGACTTGTTCTAGGGATTTCTAGCAGTAGCTCAGTGTTCATGATTTGTAGAGCTTCACCTATACTTCACTGCCATGTATTGTGTTTTCATGTTTGGGTGATGTAGTATATTTTGACCTTGCATCTAAGTGGCCATGTTGCTGTTTTAAGCAGTTTGCACCATATCTTGTTTTGCTTGTCATTTGCAAACCGTGCATCCGTTTCCGGTGATCTTCATATCGATTTCATTCAAAATCTCCCAACCTATCCAGTGGCATGCTTGGTTTGCCAAGTTGATGCCATGATCATATTTCCCCTTCCGGAGTACCCATATGCATTGCACATCATACCTTGCATTCCATGCCATGTCTTCCATCATGTTGCTTGTGCATTGCACTGTGATTGATTGTTGTTCCCTTGCTTGTGTTCTTGCATTGGGTAGAGCCGGGAGACGAGTTCGTGAATGAGGAACCAGTCGAGTACGTTTACGAGGAGCAAGCTTTTGACAACCCTAAGAACTTTGCAGGCAAGATGATCATTACCCCCGATATCACTTCTATCTTTGCTTGCTAGTTGTTCATTCTATCGCTACGTCGTGCTACCTACCACTTTTTTATAAAGCCTCCCATATTGCCATGTCAAGCCTCTAACCCACCTTCCTAGCAAACCATTGTTTGGCTATGTTACCGCTTTTGCTTAGCCCCTCTTACAGCGTTGCTAGTTGCAGGTGCAATGCGGGTTGTTCTGTGTTCGAACATGGATATGTTGGGATATCACAATATCTATTATTTAATTAATGCATCTATATACTTGGTAAAGGGTGGAAGGCTTGGCCTTTTGCTTGGTGTTTTGTTCCACTCTTGTCGCCTTAGTTTCCGTCATGCTGGTGTTATGTTCCTTGAATTTTGCATTCCTAACACGGTCGGGGAGTTATGGGACCCCCTTGTCTCTTTGCCTAAAGTAAAGCTTTCCCGAGGAGATCCAACATTGGTTTTACCATTTTCCTAATAACAACTAATATTTTGCATAGGGAGTAATTAACCCGTGGACTCTTAATCAACCCCTGGGCCAGTGCTCGACATGAGTGTTGGTTCACCTACCTAGCAGTCGGCGGTGCCGCTCTTTGGCTATCGTCCACTTCGTATAGACGGATGAGTCCATAGATAGAGAGCGTGCGGCTCTATACACGGATCTGACTCACCAGGAGATCTCCTTGGGATAGTTTTCCTTTCTTCGAAGAGCTTGTGCACCGGGATTCCGAGAATACTCCGGGTGTCCTGTGATGGAGGATTTGTTGGGGAATGTATTAATTTCAAAATTTCCTATGCACACGCAAGATCATGGTGATGTATAGCAACGAGAGGGGAGAGTGTTGTCCACGTACCCTCGTAGACCGAAAGCGGAAGCGTTAGCACAACGCGGTTGATGTAGTCGTACGTCTTCACGATCCGACCGATCCAAGTACCGAACGCACGGCACCTCCGAGTTCAGCACACGTTCAGCTCGATGACGTCCCGCGAACTCCGATCCAGCAGAGCTTCACGGGAGAGTTCCGTCAGCACGACGGTGTGATGATGGTGATGATGTTGCTACCGACGCAGGTCTTCGCCTAAGCACCGCTACGATATGACGGAGGTGGAATATGGTGGAGGGGGGGCACTGCACATGGCTGGGAGAGATCAACAGATCAACTTGTGTGTCTTGGGGTGCCCCCTGCCCTCGTATATAAAGGAGCAAGGGAGGAGGAGGCCGGCCCTAGGAGGAGCGCGCCAAGGGAGTAGGATTCCTACTCCTAGTAGGAGTAGGTTTCCTCGTTTCCTAGTCCAACTAGGAGAAGGGGGGAAAGGAGGGGAGTGGAGAAGGAAGGGAGAGGGGGCCGCGCCCCAAACCCCTTGTCCAATTCGGACTGGGCTTGGGTGGGGCGCGCGCCACCTCCTGGCTGCTGCCTCTCCTTCCCACTAAGGCCCATTAAGGCCCAATACTACTTCCCGTATTCCCGTAACTCCCCGATACTCCAAAAAATACCCGAATCACTCGGAACCTTTCTGATGTCCGAATATAGTCGTCCAATATATCGATCTTTACGTCTCGACCATTTCGAGACTCCTCTTCATGTCCCCGATCTCATCCGGGACTCCGAACTACCTTCGGTATATCAAAACACAAAAACTCATAATATAACCGTCATCGAACTTTAAGCGTGCGGACCCTACGGGTTCGAGAACTATGTAGACATGACCGGGACACGTCTCCGGTCAAAAACCAATAGCGGAACCTGGATGCCCATATTGGCTCCTACATATTCTACGAAGATCTTTATCGGTCAAACCGCATAACAACATACGTTGTTCCCTTTGTCATCGGTATGTTACTTGCCCGAGATTCAATCGTCGGTATCTCAATACCTAGTTCAATCTCGTTACTGGCAAGTCTCTTTACTCGTTCCATAACACATCATCCCGCAACTAACTCATTAGTTGCAACTAGTCAATGTGTACGTGCAATGCACGTTAATTTGGAAGTATATTAAGTGTATGTGGATATTAAGTATGATATTATTTGCGTGTTATTATGTGATTAGCACAATATTTGGCATGAAATTAACTGCACGCTAAACATGTTGAGCGCTCGACATTGAAGCAGTCTAGGTCGTTGGATTGACATGATTTGATGTCCGAGATTAATTGGATCTGCCTCTTTGGGTGTTTTTATATTAGTATAGATGCTTGCAAGGCTTATAGTGATGTGCATTACCGAGTGGGCCCAGAGATACCTCTCCGACAATCGGAGTGACAAATCCTAATCTTGAAATACGCCAACCCAACAAGTACCTTCGGATACACCTGTAGAGCACCTTTATAATCACCCAGTTACGTTGTGACGTTTGGTAGCACACAAAGTGTTCCTCCGGTAAACGGGAGCTGCATAATCTCATAGTCATAGGAACATGTATAAGTCATGAAGAAAGCAATAGCAACAAACTAAACGATCAAGTGCTAAGATAACGGAATGGGTCAAGTCAATCACATCATTCTCTAATGATGTGACCCCGTTAATCAAATGACAACTCATGTCTATGGCTAGGAAACTTAACCATCTTTGATTCAACGAGCTAGTCATGTAGAGGCATACTAGTGACACTTTGTTTGTCTATGTATTCACACATGTATTATGTTTCTGGTTAATACAATTCTAGCATGAATAATAAACATTTATCATGAAATAAGGAAATAAATAATAACTTTATTATTGCCTCTAGGGCATATTTCCTTCAGTCTCCCACTTGCACTAGAGTCAATAATCTAGTTCGCATCGCCATGTGATTTAACATCAATAGTTTACATCACCAAGTGATTAACACCCATAGTTCATATCCTCATGTGACCAACACCCAAAGGGTTTACTAGATTCAATAATCTAGTTCACATCGCTATGTGATTAATACCCAAAGAGTACTAAGGTGTGATCATGTTTTGCTTGTGAGGGAAGTATAGTCAACGGGTCTGCCACATTCAGATCCATATGTATTTTGCAAATTTCTATGTCAACAATGCTCTGCATGGAGCTACTCTATCTAATTGCTCCCACTTTCAATATGTATCCATATTGAGACTTTGAGTCATCGGGATCAGTGTCAAACCTTGCATCGACGTAACCCTTTACGGCGAACCTTTTGTCACCTCCATAATCGAGAAACATATCCTTATTCCACTAAGGATAATTTTGACCAATGTCCAGTGATCTACTCCTAGATCACTATTGTACTCCATTGCCAAACTCAGGGCAGGGTATACAATAGGTCTGGTACACAACATGGCATACTTTATAGAACCTATGGCTGAGGCATAGGGCATGACTTTCATTCTCTCTCTATCTGCTGCCGTGGTCGGGTTTTGAGTCTTACTCAACTTCACACCTTGTAACACAAACAAGAACTCCTTCTTTGACTATTCCATTTTGAACTACTTCAAAATCTTGTCAAGGTATGTACTCATTGAAAAACTTATCAAGCGTCTTGATCTTCTCTATAGATCTTGATGCTCAATATGTAAGCAGCTTTACCGAGGTCTTTCTTTGAAAAACTCCTTTCAAACACTCCTTTATGCTTTGCAGAATAATTCTACATTATCTCCGATCAACAATATGTCATTCACATATACTTATCAGAAATGTTGTAGTGCTCCCACTCACTTTCTTGTAAATACGGGCTTCACCGAAAGTCTGTATAAAACTATATGCTTTGATCAACTTATCAAACCGTATATTCCAACTCTGAGATGCTTGCACCAGTCCATAGATGGATCGTTGGAGCTTGCATATTTTGTTAGCACCTTTAGGATTGAAAAAACTTTCTTGTTGCATCTTATACAACTCTTCTTTAATAAATCCATTAAGGAATGTAGTTTTGTTTATCCATTTGCCAGATTTCATAAAATGTGGCAATTGCTAACATGATTCGGACAGACTTAAGCATAGATACGAGTGAGAAACTCTCATCGTAGTCAACACCTTGAACTTGTCGAAACCCTTCTGCGACAATTCTAGCTTTGTAGATAGTAACACTACTATTAGTGTCCGTCTTCCTCTTGAAGATCCATTTAATCTCAATGGCTCACCGATCAATGGGTAAGTCAATCAAAGTCCATACTTTGTTCTCATACATGGATCTCATCTCAGATTTCATGGCCTCAAACCATTTTGCGGAATCTGGGCTCATCATCGCTTCCTCATAGTTCGTAGGCTCGTCATGGTCAAGTAACATGACCTCCAGAACAGGATTACGGTACCACTCTGGTGCGGATCTCACTCTGGTTTACCTACGAGGTTCGGTAGTAACTTGATCTGAAGTTACATGATCATCATCATTAGCTTCCTCACTAATTGGTGTAGTAGTCACAGGAACAGATTTCTATGATGAACTACTTTCCAATAAGGGAGCAGGTACAGTTACCTCATCAAGTTCTACTTTCCTCCCACTCACTTCTTTCGAGAGAAACTCCTTCTCTAGAAAGGATCCATTCTCAGCAATGAATATCTTGCCTTCGGATCTGTGATAGAAGGTGTACCCAACATTTTATTTTTGGGTATCCTATGAAGATGCACTTCTCCGATTTGGGTTTGAGCTTATAAAGTTGAAACTTTTTCACATAAGCATTGCAACCTCAAACTTTAAGAAACGACAGCTTAGGTTTCTTGCCAAACCATAGTTCACACGGTGTCGTCTCAACGGATTTAGATGGTGCCCTATTTAACGTGAATGTAGCTGTCTCTAATGCATAACCCTAAAACGATGGTGGTAAATCGGTAAGAGACATCATAGATCGCACCATATATAATAAAGTACGGTTATGACGTTCGGACACACCATTACACTGTGGTGTTCCAGCTGGCATGAGTAGTGAAACTATTTCACATTGTTTTAACTGAAGGCCAAACTCGTAACTCAAATATTTTACTTCTACGATCATATTGTAGAAACTTTTATTTTTGTTACGATGATTCTCCACTTCACTCTGAAATTCTTTGAACTTTTCAAATGTTTCAGACTTGTGTTTCATCAAATAGATATACTCATATCTACTCAAATCATCCGTGAAGATCAGAAAATAATGATACCTGTCACGAGCCTCAATATTCATCGGACCCATACATCAGTATGTATGATTTCCAACAAATCTGTTGCTCGCTCCACTGTTCCGGAGAACAGAGTCTTAGTCATCTTGCCCATGAGGCATGGTTCGCAAGCATCAACTGATTCATAATCAAGTGATTTCAAAAGCCCATCAGCATGGATTTTCTTCATGCGCTTTACACCAATATGACCTAAACAATAGTGCCACAAATAAGTTGCACTATCATTATTAACTTTGCATCTTTTGGCTTCAATATTATGAAAATGTGTATCACCATGATCGAGATCCAACAAACAATTTTCATTGGGTGTATGACCATAGAAGATTTTATTCATGTAAACAAAATAACAATTATTCTCTAACTTACATGAATAACCATATTGCAATAAACATGATCCAATCATATTTATGCTCAACGCAAACACTAAATAACATTTATTTTAGGTTTAACACTAATCCCGAAAGTATAGGGAGTGTGCGATGATGATCATATCAATCTTGGAACCATTTCCAATACACATCGTCACTTCACCTTTAACTAGTCTCTGTTCATTCTGCAACTCCCGTCTCGAGTTACTATTCTTAGCAACTGAACTAGTATCAAATACTGAGGGGTTGCTATAAACATTAGTAAAGTACACATCAATAACATTTATATCAAATATACCTATATTCACTTTGCCATCCTTCTTATCTGCCAATTACTTGGAGTAGTTTCGCTTCCAATGACCAGTCCCTTTGCAGTGGAAGCACTCAGTTTCAGGCTTAGGTCTAGACTTGGGTTTTTTCACTTGAGCGGCAACTTGTTTGCCGTTCTTCTTGAAGTTCCCCTTTCTTCCCTTTGTCCCTTTACTTGAAACTAGTGGTTTTGTTTACCATCAACACTTGATGCTTTTCTTGATTTCTACCTTCGTCGATTTCAGCATCACGAAGAGCTTGGGTATCGTTTCCGTTATCCCTTGCATATTATAGTTCATCACGAAGTTCTACTAACTTGGTGATGGCGACTAGAGAATTCTGTCAATCACTATTTTATCTGGAAGATTAACTCCCACTTGATTCCAGCGATTGTAGTACCCAGACAATCTGAGCACATGCTCACTGCTTGAGCTATTCTCCGCCATCTTTTAGCTATAGAACTTGTTGGAGACTTCATATCTCTCAACTCGGGTATTTGCTTGAAATATTAACTTCAACTCCTGGAACATCTCATATGGTCCATGACGTTCAAAACAACTTTGAAGTCCTGATTCTAAGCCGTTTAGGCATGCTGCACTAAACTTATTAAGTAGTCATCATATTGAGCTAGCCAAACGTTCATAACATGTGCATATGCTCCTGCAATAGGTTTTTCACCTAGCGGTGCATCAAGGACATAATTCTTCTGTGCAGCAATGAGGATAAACCTCAGATCATGGATCCAATCCACATCATTGCTACTAACATCTTTCAACTTAGTTTTTTCTAGGAACATATCAAAAATAAAACATGGGAGCTAAACCCGAGCTATTGATCTACAACATAGATATGCTAATACTACCAGGACTAAGATCATGATAAATTTAAGTTCAATTAATCATATTACTTAAGAACTCCCACTTAGATAGACATCCCTCTAATCTTCTAAGTGATCACGTGATCCATATCAACTAAACCATGTCCGATCATCACGTGAGATGGAGTAGTTTCAATGGTGAACATCACTATGTTGATCATATCTACTATATGATTCACGCTCGACCTTTCGGTCTCAGTGTTCTGAGGCCATATCTTTTATATGCCAGGCTCGTCAAGATTAACCTGAGTATTCCACGTGTGCAACTGTTTTGCACCCTTTGTATTTGAACGTAGAGCCTATCACACCCGATCATCACGTGGTGTCTCAGCACGAAGAAGTTTCACAACAGTGCATACTCAGGGAGAACATTTGTACCTTGACAATTAGTGAGAGATCATCTTATAAATCTATCGTCGAACTAAGCAAAATAAGATGTATAAAAGATAAACATCACATGCAATCAAAATATGTGACATGATATGGCCATCATCATCTTGTGCCTTTGATCTCCATCTCCAAAGCATCGTCATGATTTCCATCGTCACCGGCATGACACCATGATCCCCATTATCTTGATCTATATCAATGTGTCGTCACATGGTCGTCTCGCCAACTATTGCTCTTGCAACTATTGCTATCGCATAGCGATAAAGTAAAGCAATTATTTGGCGCTTGCATCTTATGCAATAAAGAGACAACCATAAGGCTTCTGCCAGTTGCCGATAACTTCAACAAAACATGATCATCTTATACAACAACTTATATCTCATCATGTCTTGACCATATCACATCACAACATTCCCTGCAAAAACAAGTTAGACGTCCTCTACTTTGTTGTTGCAAGTTTTACGTGGCTGCTACGGGCTTAGCAAGAACCGTTCTTACCTACGCATCAAAACCACAATGATAGTTTGTCAAGTTGGTGTTGTTTTAACCTTCGCAAGGACTGGGCGTAGCCACACTCGGTTCAACTAAAGTTGGAGAAACTGACACCCGCCAGCCACCTGTGTGCAAAGCACGTCGATAGAACCAGTCTCGCGTAAGCGTACGCGTAATGTCGGTCCGGGCCGCTTCATCCAGCAATACCGCTGAACCAAAGTATGACATGCTGGTAAGCAGTATGACTTATATCACCCACAACTCACTTGTGTTCTACTCGTGCATATGACATCTACGCATAAAATCAGGCTCGGATACCACTGTTGGGGTACGTAGTAATTTCAAAATTTCCTACGCACACGCAAGATCATGGTGATGTATAGCAACAAGAGGGGAGAGTGTTTTCCACGTACCCTTGTAGACCGAAAGCGGAAGCATTAGCACAACGCGGTTAATGTAGTCGTACGTCTTCATGATCCAACCGATCCAAGTACCGAACTGTAATGCCCCGAGACCGTTGCGCCAGGTGTCTTCCAGTTATTCGTTGTTGTTGCCTTGTCATTTGCTTGCGTGTCATGCATTTCATATCATGTCATCATGTGCATCGCATTTGCATACGTGTTCGTCTCATGCATCCGAGCATTTTCCCCGTTGTCCATTTTGCGATCCGACACTCCTATGTCCTTCGGCGCCCTCTTTTTGCCTCTTTCGTGTGCGGGTGTTGAACGTTCTCGGATTGGAACGAGATTTTCCAAGCGGCCTTGGTTTACTACCGGTAGATCGCCTGTCAAGTTTCGTGCCATTTGGACTTCGTTTGATACTCCAACGGTTAACCGGGGAACCGTAAAGGCCTCGTGTGTGTTGCAGCCCAACACCCCTCCAAAGTGGCCCAAAACCCATCCAAACCCCCTCCATCCTCTCGGTCGTTCGATCACGATCGCGTGGCCGAAAACCGCACCTCATTTGGACTCTCCTAGCTCCCTCTACCTATAAATATGTGTGCCTCCCCGAATTTTCGCGCAGATGAAACCCTAGATCCAACTCCCTCCGCGCCGCCGGACATGTTCGTCCGTCATCGGACGCGTCCACCGCCGCCGCCACGTGTTTCAGCCAATCAGGGCTCGCCACGTCATCACCGCCGTGCCCGCGTCCAACCGCGCCTTGACACCTATCCCGCCGCCCTCTCACCGCCGCACCGGCCCGCCGTGGCCCATCGCGGGCCCGCCCGGGCCCGGATCCCCGCCGCCCGCGCCCGCAGGATCCGACCGCGAGCGCCGCCCGTCTCCGCCGAGAGGCGCGCCTCCCGCCGCCCGCCGGCCGCCGTGCGCCTCACCGCCGAGCCGCCACATCGCCACCGCCTCATCCCCCGACCGCCTCGGCGCCCGGCGCGCCTCCGCGCCCGCGCCACCCCGTTGCTCCGTCGGCAGCCGCCCTCCGCCGATGCGACCACGCCAGTCCTCTCCTCCAACTCCGGCGACCAGATCCGGTTCCCCCCCCCAAGCTCTCTAGTCTCCTTCCTCATCTCCGGCCGTCTCCGGCGAACTGCTCCGGCAAACCTCGTGGAACGCGCCCAGATCCAGATCCGGTCAAACGAGGTTGACCCGAAATTCCACTAAGTCCTGTAATTTTTGCATTTTATGCCCCTGTTCATTGCATCATAACTCCTCATCCGCAGCTCCGTTTCGTGCATGTGGCATATCGAATTGTTCGTCTGGATGTGCTCTTCATTTCATTCCATTGCATCATGCTTGTTTGAGTCCATCTTGATGTCTAAAATGCTGTTGCAAGAGTGCAATAAAATGTTAGTTTCTGTTTCTTAACAGATTATGGACATTTGTCATTTTTGCCATGATTAATGTGTGCCTCCTATGAACTTGAGCCCTACATGTGTTTTGGGCTATGCCATGCCATCTTTACAGAGGTGTATGCCATGTATTTTTGTGATCAATGTGGTGACTAGCACATGCATGCAAAGAAGCTCTCGTGATGTTGCTGATTTCAGGGACTTAGAATTCTTCTAAGTCATTTCCCTAATGTTATTTTTATGCCATGTATTCATGTTGCTACAGAGTGATCCATGCCTCTTTTGAGCATGTTCAGTAAGGATGATTTTGAGATATTGTTATGTTCTATCCATCCATGTCTTTGTTTGAAATTATGGAGTACCCTAGCATTACTCAAGCTTGCTCTACTTTTGTTATAAAATGTTCCTGGGAGATTGTTTACGTGTTATTCAATTTTGCCAAGGTTGTGGTAGTTGATCCATGCATGCTATGAGTTTGTTCTTGCTTTGGTTAGCTTCATGATCATGTATTCTTGCTGGTAGTATGCTTAGTTTGTCATGCAATGCGTTGTGGTGAGTGCATTGAGCTTGCAAACATGCCTACGTAACTCTGTTTTTGCCATGTCCATTTTTCTGCTAAGTCTGAATCTGTTAACGAAACTTGCTATGTTCACCTGGGTGCCATCATATCTTCTGATCCTTTTTGGCTTATGGTCAGTAAGGGACTTTTGTTATATGCTTTGAGTAGATTCATGCCATGCCTTGTATTGCTATGATCTGATCATCTAGCATGTTGTTATTTTGCTCTAAACATTGCTTCCTAATGTTAATTCCTGACATGTTAGTATTTTCACTAAGTCTGTGATGTTGTTATCTTTTGCACTTTTGCCATGCTTGTTTGAGCCTGCTATTGTGTGATTTAGCCGTAGCTCAATGTTCATCTTTTGTCAAGCATCTTGAGTAGATCACTGCCATGTGCTTTGTTGCTATGTTCGAGTGTAGTAGCTTAGTTTCTTGTTGCATTCTAGATGGCATTGTGCTGTTGATCGCAGATTAGTGTCATTATTGTTTTGCTTGCCATTTGCAAAGCATGCATCCGATTTCGGTGATCTTTATATTGATTTCGACCGAAATCAACTCATCTTTCCAGTGGCGCACTTGGTTTGCCAAGTTGATGCCTTGTTCAATCTTTTCCTTTCGGAGCACGCATATGCATTGCATATCACATCCCGCATATCATGCCATGTTTTGCATCATGTTGCTTGCGCATTGCACGTGGTTGATTGTCGTTTCCTTTGCTCGTGTTCTTGCTTTGGGTAGAGCCGGGAGACGAGTACGTGATCGAGGACCCGTTGAGTATGCTTACGAGGATCAAGCTTTCATCTTCTCGGAGAACTTTGCAGGCAAGATGACCATACTCTCGAAATCACTTCTATCTTTGCTTGCTAGTTGCTCGCTCTTTTGCTATGCTGCGATACCTACCACTTGCTATATCATGCCTCCCATATTGCCATATCAAGCCTCTAACCCACCTTGTCCTAGCAAACCGTTGTTTAGCTATGTTACCGCTTTGCTCAGCCCCTCTTATAGCGTTGTTAGTTGCAGGTGAAGATGGAGTTTGTTCCATGTTGGAACATGGTTATTGTTGGGATATAACAATATCTCTTATTTAATTAATGCATCTATATACTTGGTAAAGGGTGGAAGGCTCGGCCTTATGCCTGGTGTTTTGTTCCACTCTTGCCTCCCTAGTTTCCGTCATACCGGCGTTATGTTCCTTGATTTTGCGTTCCTTACACGGTTGGGTTATAATGGGAACCCCTTGATAGTTTTCCTTGAATAAAACTCCTCCAGCAAGGCCCAACTTTGGTTTGACATTTGCACTGACAACCTAGCCTTTTTCCCTTGGGTTTCCGGAGCCTGGGGGTCATCTTTATTTTAACCCCCCCCCCCCGGGGCCAGTGCTTCTTTAAGTGTTGGTCCAACCTGAGCGATGTCCGGCGCCCCCTGGGCAACCAAGGTTTATGCCAACCCGACGTCTTGCTCATCTGGTGTGCCCTGAGAATGAGATATGTGCAGCTCCTATCGGGATTTGTCGGCACATTCGAGTGGCTTTGCTGGTCTTGTTTTACCATTGTCGAAAT
Organism: Triticum aestivum; assembly: GCF_018294505.1. Lineage (NCBI taxonomy): Eukaryota > Viridiplantae > Streptophyta > Magnoliopsida > Poales > Poaceae > Triticum > Triticum aestivum. Next base: position 351,667,797 of record NC_057800.1, on the reverse strand, counting down.
GTTTGTAACCGGGATTCCGAGTCTGATCAGGTCTTCCTGGGAGAAGGAATATCCTTCATTGACCGTGAGAGCTTGTGATGGGCTAAGTTGGGACACCCCTACAGGGATTTGAACTTTCAAAAGTCATGCCCGCGGTTATGGGCAGATGGGAATTTGTTAATGTCCGGTTGTAGAGAACTTGAATCTTAACTTAATTAAAATGAATCAAAAGCGTGTGTAGCCATGATGGTCTCTTTCCGGTGGAGTCCGAGAAGTGAACACGGTCTCGTGTTATGCTTGAACGTAAGTAGTTTCAGGATCACTTCTTGATCACTTCTAGTTCACGACCATGCTTTGCTTCTCTTCTCGCTCTCTTTTGCGTAAGATAGCCACCATATATGCTAGTGCTTGCTATAGCTCCACCTCACTACCCCCATTTCCTACCCATAAGCTTAAATAGTCTTGATCGCGAGGGTGTGAGATTGCTGAGTCCCCGTGACTCACATATTACTTCCAAAACCAGTTGCAGGTGCCGATAATGTCCGCGCAGGTGACGCAACCGAGCTCAAGGAGGAGCTCGAAGAAGATCGTGTTCGTTGTGTTGTTTCGTTTTCCTTTCAATTAGTAGTGGAGCCCAGTTGGGGCGATCGGGGATCTTAGCATTAGGGGTGGTCTTCTTTTATTTTGGTTCCATAGTCGGACCTTGATTGTATTCTGGATGATGTAATGCTATATTCATGTATTGTGTGAAGTGGCGATTGTAAGCCAACTCTATATCTCTTTCTTATTCAGTACATGGGATGTGTAAAGATTACCCCTCTTGCGACATGCCTACAATGCGGTTATGCCTCTAAGTCGTGCTCCGACACGTGGGAGATATAGCCGCATCGTGGGTGTTACAAGTTGGTATCAGAGCCTTCCCTGACTTAGGAGCCCCCTACTTGATCGAATCGCTGGCGTTATTGTGTCTAGAAAATTGTTTTGAGTCCTATAGGATTATATATATCAAAGAGTAGGATTCTTTTTACTCCTCTGTCCGTTCGTCGCTCTAGGGAGTCCTCCTGACATAGAGTTTTGACTCTTCTCTTCTCAAATTTCACGAAAAAAATTAGGATCACATGGGTATCTTGGAATCGTTTCGATGGTTTTGTGACGAGAACATTATTCTTGGTGCGTCCTGACATTTAGGGGTTGTGGAAGTGTCCTGGGGAGTTGAGCTCTGAGGTGTTGTCGTCACAATTTTATCGTTGCAGTTCTGGAATATCTGAGTTTTGCCAACATCGAAAATCTCTTTTATGCAGTTGTTGGTGAGATAACCTCGACGCCACCCAGTACTGGGGCGGGAGTTCGGGAGTATTGCCATAACTCATATAACGGATGCTTTTCGAAGGTTGAGGTAAATGATTTCCGAAGGTTTCTTGGTTATGTGTTGAAGGATGGATACAGCTGGATGTAGGTTTTGCTAGTTTTGGGTGAGATATTATGCTTCCCCTGTATCTCCAGCACCTGATTGCATAACCAGAAATTTTCGGGAGTTTATAAGTGGGAATTCAAGTAGCTCATAGGATATCTTTCCGACACATGTATGATATGAAATTGGGGTTCGACGTCGAGTGGTCCGCCTATCCACGGTTGGTTTAAAGTGGTCTCGTTGTGTCTTAAAGAGTCCTTGGCTATGCTGACTCGGGGACGCTTCGTATGTCATGTGCACTGCCTTGTACATGATGGTGTTGTACGATCGAGCCCGTGTGGGCCCCACCATGAAAACTTCAGACGAAATCTCTATCATATGTTTGTTCCGGCTTATTTTGCAAGCCAATCCTTTATTTTGTTTTTAGTTGTGGTATTCGAGTTTCTTTGAAGTCAAATGTTGATTCCATACCTTTCCTAAGTGGCGTTCTCATATTCCTATGGGAGTACTAATCCCTCTGGATCAACGAGATTGTCATGTTAATTCTTTTTCAACCGGCGTGTTTCTCTTCAAGTGGATCCAGTCATTTCAACATTCGCAAGATCACCTCTCAGTTTTCGTCAACGGTGTTTGTTTCATCCGTCTCCAAGTTGCCTTTGTTTTCCCACCCACCCCCCCTTTTCTTCAAGGACTCAGATTTCTTAATCAAGTATCCATTTTATTCATGTGAACTTCCTCCATTCTTTTCTGTCAATATTCTTATCCGGTGATTCTCATGAAGATGTTCTAATAGTTCATCATTCTTCGTTCTCTTTCTTCTCCGGTGGTTGCAATTCAAGCTTTGGTGTTGATCATATCCTTTTCCTCGTTTCAAATGTTTTCTCATGCCGGTGCACCTCTTAATCATCCACTTCTCGCCATTCATTTGTTCTAGAGTGTTGAAGATATCTCAGAAGGCTCGTCCTTTCATTCAAGATCTGTTCAACCTATCTCAAGGTTGTTATCTTATTCAAGCCATTTAACTCAACCGGTGCAATCTATCTTTTGAATCATTTCAATGGTGTTTCTCTTGAGTGGACCCTAACCCACAGGTCTTTTTCCCAGGATCTTACCCGACTCTTCTAATTTTTCTGGAGGTATCATCAAATTTTCTCAAAGCTTGATGTAAGAATGAGTTATCATCAGTCAAATACCTTTCTCCAAGATCTTTCAAATTCTTCACCGTTGGCTCAACTTTTAAATTCGTCATCCCGGAGTATCTCAACAACTCATGGTGGTGTTTCTCATCGTCATTCTCAACACTTGAAGACTGAAGAAGTGTTTCCTCTAAATCTTGGTCCGTTCTCTCGAAGATTCATGGTTCTAGCCTTATGACATCCTCTCATAATTGTTTTCGATTGTGAGAATTCTTCCATCCATCCGGAGCATTTCATGAGTTGTTTTCATTTCTTTTCTTCGGAGCCCATCATTTTAGAAGATTTATTCATTCTCACCTCTCATCTATCATTCTCCAAATCTTACCGGTGAATCATTCAAGTATTCTCTTATTAGCTCGTGATCTCTTTGTTCTCATGTATCTAAATCCCCTCAAGTATCTTCATTCGTTCTCTAATTCTTCCCGGTGTTTCTTTATCTTTTCTTCAATCATTTTCAATTCTTACGGTGGTTCGTCCAAGAGTTCCCTTCCTAGGTTATCATATCAATTCATTCGTTGTTTCAATCCCACCGGCGGTTCAATGAAGACCTTCTCAAGTTTGCGCCATATCTATCTTAATCCTTTCTATGAGAATAAGTTGTATGAAATCCATTGCTTGTCATCAATTTAATTGGTGAAGGATACGCATAACATAATTCTTATTCTTGCTCCATCCAAGTGATTGATTCATTCTTCTGGAGGTTGTTCACGATGTTTAAATTCTTGGTTCAAGATGCTTCATCTTTTCTTTCCGGAGTTCCAAGTTTTCCGCATTATCTCGTCGCGAAGATCCATCTAATCATTGCAAGGTTTCACCTTGTGTTTTTAACTTCTGTTTACTTTCGTTTGATCATTCTTTTATTACCGGAGTTCTTCATGGAGGTTCTACATGATGGTTCATCAAGGACTTAATCCCTTCTCGAAGTGTTCATTGAGATTCTTTTCCGAGGAGCTCAAGTTTTCTTCATCTTGCAATCCGGAGTGCAATTGTTCTCCCTTATCTTTTGAGGTGGCAATATATCATTTTTCTTTCACAAGAATGAGATATTTAAACCCATCACTTTCTTCCGTAGAATTATCTTGGTATAGTTTTCACCTAAAGCCTTCCATTGGGAATGTTGCTCTTTGTGGTGATTATCTATAATCCAAGTTTTTTTATACTTATCACCTCGGTGGAAGAAGATTTCTATCTTTTCCTAGCTCCCAATCAAATCTTTTCCATGAGTGGCAAGTTGTCTCCTCATAATTTTGAGATGTCTTCTATAAGTCCATATCAAGCTTATCCTTTTCGTTGTTGGTTTTCCAACAACTCCGTTATAAATTTCTTGGAAGGGTGATCTCCAAGCTCACTTGTGGCATTGGTTGCCTTTTCTTCTCCATCCTTTCATTTCAATGATCTATATTCTTTCTTCTTCCGGAGGCATTGTGATGTTTCTCTTTTCTCTCATCATCTCAAGTTGTGAAGATCGTGTTCTTTTCATGCTTATCCTTTTATTCGGAGTGTTGTGTCCTCTGCTCAAGTTCTTTTCATCCTATCAAGTGTTGCATCTCTTTTCAAACGGAGTGCTGTCCGAATTTGTTATCCCTTGTTCCTCTTTTCTAACGGAGTGTTTTCAACTTTGCTCATCTTCGTGGTATTCTTTCTTTAAATTTGTTTAACCTCTCAAGGTTCGTTGGTTTCACTCGTTTGTCAAAGAAGCAATTTTGTTTTACCTCTTCATCTTCCGTTTCTCTCCGGTGCGATCCTAGATCTCGGGACAAGATCCTCTCATAGTGGTGGAGTGTTGTAACGCCCCGAGACCACTGCGCCAGGTGTCTTCCAGTTATTCGCTGTTGTTGCCTTGTCATTTGCTTGTGTGCCATGCATTTCATATCATGTCATCATGTGCATCGCATTTGCATACGTTTTCGTCTCATGCATCCGAGCATTTTCCCCATTGTCCGTTTTGCGATTCGACACTCCTATGTCCCCCGGCGCCCTCCTTTTGCCTCTTTCGTGTGCGGGTGTTGAACGTTCTCGGATTAGACCGAGATTTGCCAAGTGTCCTTGGTTTACTACCTGTAGACCGCCTGTCAAGTTTCGTGCCATTTGGACTTCGTTTGATACTCCAACGGTTAACCAGGGAACCGTAAAGGCCTCGTGTGTGTTGCAGCCCAACACCCCTCCAAAGTGGCCCAAACCCAATCCAAACCCCCTCCATCCTCTCGGTCGTTCGATCATGATCGTGTGGCCGAAAACCGCACCTCATTTGGACTCTCCTAGCTCCCTCTACCTATAAATATGTGTGCCTCCCCGAATTTTCGCGCAGATGAAACCCTAGATCCAACTCCCTCTGCACCACCGGACATGTCCGTCAGTCATCGGACGCGTCCACCGTCGCCGCCACATGTCTCAGCCAATCAGGGCTCGCCACGTCATCACCGCCGCGCCCGCGTCCAACCACGCATCGACACCTGTCCCGCCACCCTCTCGCCGCCGCACCGGCCCGCCGCGGCCCATCGCGGGCCCGCCCGCGCCCGCAGGACCCGGCCACGAGCGCCGCCCGTCTCCGCCGAGAGGCACGCCTCCTGCCAGCCGCCGTGCGCCTCACCGCCGAGCCGCCTCGTCACCACCACCTCGTCGCCCGACCGCCTCCGGGCCCGCGCCGCCCCATTGCTCCGCCGGCCGCCGCCCTCCGCCGATGCGACCTCGCCAGCCCTCTCCTCCAACTCCGGCAACCAGATCTGGTTCCACCCCCAAGCTCTCCAGTCTCCTTCCTCATCTCCGGCCGTCTCCGGCGAACTGCTCCGGCAAACCTAGTGGAACGCGCCCAGGTCCAGATCCGGTCAAATGAGGTTGACCCGAAATTCCACCAAGTCCTGTAATTTTTGCAATTTATGCCCCTGTTCATCACATTATAACTCCTCATCCGCAGCTTCGTTTCATGCGTGTGGCATATCGAATTGTTCGTCTGGATGTGCTCTTCATTTCATTCCATTGCATCATGCTTGTTTGAGTCCATCTTGATGCGTAAAATTCTGTTGCAAGAGTGCTATAAAATGTTAGTTTTTGTTTCTTAACAAATTATGGACATTTGTCATTTTTGCCATGATTATTGTGTGCCTCCTATGAACTTGAGCCCTACATGTGTTTTGGGCTATGCCATGCCATCTTTACAGAGGTGTATGCCATGTATTTTTGTGATCAATGTGGTGACTATCACATGCATGCAAAGTAGCTCTCGTGATGTTGCTGATTTCAGGGACTTAGAATTCTTCTAAGTCATTTCCCTGATTTCTATTTTTATGCCATGTATTCATGTTTCTACGGAGTGATCCATGCCTCTTTTGAGCATGTTCAGTAAGGATGATTTTGAGAAATTGTTATGTTCTATCCGTCCATATCTTTGTTCGCAATTATGGAGTACCCTAGCATGACTCAATCTTGCTCTACTTTTGCTATAAAATATTCCTGGCAGATTGTTTACGTGTTAATCAATTTTGCCAAGGTTGTGGTAGTTGATCCATGCATGCTATGAGTTTGTTCTTGCTTTGGTTAGCTTCATGATCATGTATTCTTGCTGGTAGTATGCTTAGTTTGTCATGCAATGCGTTGTGGTGAGTGCATCGAGCTCGCAAACATGCCTACGTAACTCTGTTTTTGCCATGTCCATTTTTCTGCTAAGTCTGAATCTGTTAACGAAACTTGCTATGTTCACCTGGGTGCCATCATATCTTCTGATCCTTTTTGGCTTATGGTCAGTAAGGGACTTTTGTTATATGCTTTGAGTAGATTCATGCCATGCCTTGTATTGCTATGATCTGATCATGTAGCATGTTGTTATTTTGCTCTAAACATTGCTTCCTCATGTTAATTCCTGACATGTTAGTATTTTCACTAAGTTTGTGATGTTGTTATCTTTTGCACTTTTGCCATGCTTGTTTGAGCCTGCTATTGTGTGATTTAGCCGTAGCTCAATGTTCATCTTTTGTCAAGCATCTTGAGTAGATCACCGCCATGTGCTTTGTTGCTATGTTCGAGTGTAGTAGCTTAGTTTCTTGTTGCATTCTAGATGGCATTGTGCTGTTGATTGCAGATTAGTGTCATTATTGTTTTGCTTGCCATTTGCAAAGCATGCATCCGATTCCGGTGATCTTTATATTGATTTCGACCGAAATCAACTCATCTTTCCAGTGGCACACTTGGTTTGCCAAGTTGATGCCTTGTTCAATCTTTTCCTTTCGGAGCACGCATATGCATTGCATATCACATCCCGCATATCATGCCATGTTTTGCATCATGTTGCTTGCGCATTACAGGTGGTTGATTATCGTTTCCTTTGCTCGTGTTCTTGCTTTGGGTAGAGCCGAGAGACGAGTACGTGATCGAGGACCCGTTGAGTACGCTTACGAGGATCAAGCTTTCGTCTTCTCGGAGAACTTTGCAGGCAAGATGACCATACCCTCGAAATCACTTCTATCTTTGCTTGCTAGTTGCTCGCTCTTTTGCTACGTTGCGATACCTACCACTTGCTATATCATGCCTCCCATATTGCCATGTCAAGCCTCTAACCCACCTTGTCCTAGCAAACCGTTGTTTGGCTATGTTACCGCTTTGCTCAGCCCCTCTTATAGCGTTGTTAGTTGCAGGTGAAGATGGAGTTTGTTCCATGTTGGAACATGGTTATTGTTGGGATATAAAAATATCTCTTATTTAATTAATGCATCTATATACTTGGTAAAGGGTGGAAGGCTCGGCCTTATGCCTGGTGTTTTGTTCCACTCTTGCCGCCCTAGTTTCCGTCATACCGGTGTTATGTTCCTTGATTTTGCGTTCCTTACGCGGTTGGGTTATAATGGGAACCCCTTGACAGTTCGCCTTGAATAAAACTCCTCCAGCAAGGCCCAACTTTGGTTTTACATTTGCACTGACAACCTAGCCTTTTTCCCTTAGGTTTCCGTAGCCCGAGGGTCATCTTTATTTTAACCCCCCCCCCCCCCCGGGGGCCAGTGCTTCTCTAAGTGTTGGTCCAACCTGAGCGACGTCCGGCGCCCCCTGGGCAACCAAGGTTTATGCCAACCCGACGTCTTGCTCATCCAGTGTGCCCTGAGAACGACATATGTGCAGCTCCTATCGGGATTTGTCGGCACATTCGGGTGGCTTTGCTGGTCTTGTTTTACCATTGTCGAAATGTCTTGTAACCGGGATTCCGAGTCTGATCGGGTCTTCCTGGGAGAAGGAATATCCTTCGTTGACCGTGAGAGCTTGTGATGGGCTAAGTTGGGACACCCCTGCAGGGATTTGAACTTTCAAAAGCCGTGCCCGCCGATATGGGCAGATGGGAATTTGTTAATGTCCGGTTGTAGAGAACTTGAAAGTTAACTTAATTGAAATGAATCAAAAGCATGTGTAGCCGTGATGGTCTCTTTCCGGCGGAGTCCGGGAAGTGAACACGGTCTCGTGTTATGCTTGAACATAAGTAGTTTCAGGATCACTTCTTGATCACTTCTAGTTCACGACCGTGCTTTGCTTCTCTTCTCGCTCTCTTTTGCGTAAGATAGCCACCATATATGCTAGTGCTTGCTGTAGCTCCACCTCACTACCCCCTTTTCCTACCCATAAGCTTAAATAGTCTTGATCGCGAGGGTGTGAGATTGTTGAGTCCCTGTGACTCACAGATTACTTCCAAAACCAGTTGCAGGTGCCGATAATGTCCGCGCAGGTGACGCAACTGAGCTCAAGGAGGAGCTCGAAGAAGATCGTGTTCGTTGTGTTGTTTCGTTTTCCTTTCAATTAGTAGTGGAGCCCAGTTGGGGCGATCGGGGATCTTAGCATTAGGGGTGGTCTTCTTTTATTTTGGTTCCATAGTCGGACCTTGATTGTATTCTGGATGATGTAATGCTATATTCATGTATTGTGTGAAGTGGCGATTGTAAGCCAACTTTGTATCTCTTTCTTATTCAGTACATGGGATGTGTAAAGATTACCCCTCTTGCGACATGCCTACAATGCGGTTATGCCTCTAAGTCGTGCTCCGACATGTGGGAGATATAGACACATCGTGGGTGTTACACGAACGGACGGCACCTCCGAGTTCAGTACACGTTCAGCTCGATGACGTCCCGCGAACTCCGATCCAGCAGAGCTTCATGGGAGAGTTCAGTCAGCATGACAGCGTGATGATGGTGATGATGTTGCTACCGACACAGGGCTTCGCCTAAGCACCGCTACGATATGACCGAGGTGGAATATGGTGGAGGGGGACACCGCACACGGCTGGGAGAGATCAACAGATCAACTTGTGTGTCTTGGGGTGCCCCCTGCCCCCGTATGTAAAGGAGCAAGGGAGGAGGAGGCCAGCCCTAGAAGGGGCGCGCCAAGGGAGTAGGATTCCTACTCCTAGTCGGAGTAGGTTTCCTCCTTTCCTAGTCCAACTAGGAGAAGGGGGGAAAGGAGGGGAGTGGAGAAGGAAGGGAGAGGGGGGCCGCGCCCCAAACCCCTTGTCCAATTCGGACTGGGATTGGGAGGGGCGCGCGCCACCTCCTGGCTGCTGCCTCTCCTTCCCACTAAGGCTCATTAAGGCCCAATACTACTTCCCCGTATTCCCGTAACTCCCCGGTACTCCGAAAAATACCCGAATCACTCGGAACCTTTCCGATGTTTGAATATAGTCGTCCAATATATCGATCTTTACGTATCGACCATTTCGAGACTCCTCGTCATGTCCCCGATCTCATCCGGGACTCTGAACTACCTTCGGTACATAAAAACACATAAACTCATAATATAACCGTCATCGAACTTTAAGCGTGTGGACCCTACGGGTTCGAGAACTATGTAGACATGACCAAGACACGTCTTCGGTCAATAACCTATAGCAGAACCTGGATGCTCATATTGGCTCCTACATATTCTACGAAGATCTTTATCGGTCAAACCGCATAACAACATACGTTGTTCCCTTTGTCATCGGTATGTTACTTGCCCGAGATTAGATCGTCGGTATCTCAATACCTAGTTCAATCTCGTTACTGGCAAGTCTCTTTACTCGTTCCATAACACATCATCCCGCAACTAACTCATTAGTTGCAGTGCTTGCAAGGCTTATAGTGATGTGCATTACCGAGTGGGCCCAGAGATACCTCTCCGACAATCAGAGTGACAAATCCTAATCTCGAAATACGCCAACCCAACAAGTACCTTTGGAGACACCTGTAGAGCACCTTTATAATCACCCAGTTACGTTGTGACGTTTGGTAGCACACAAAGTGTTCCTCCGGTAACGGGAGTTGCATAATCTCGTAGTCATAGGAACATGTATAAGTCATGAAGAAAGCAATAGCAACAAACTAAACGATCAAGTGCTAAGCTAACGGAATGGGTCAAGTCAATCACATCATTCTCTAATGATGTGACCCCGTTAATCAAATGACAACTCATTTCTATGGCTAGGAAACTTAACCATCTTTGATTCAACGAGCTAGTCAAGTAGAGGCATACTAGTGACACTCTATTTGTCTATGTATTCACACATGTATTATGTTTCCGGTTAATACAATTCTAGCATGAATAATAAACATTTATCATGAAATAAGGAAATAAATAATAACTTTATTATTGCCTCTAGGGCATATTTCCTTCAGGATTGTCTTCGCAGATCATGAGCTTGTCATGGACTAAGTTGGGACACCCCTGCAGGGTTTAAACTTTCGAGAGTCGTGCCCGCGGTTATGTGGTAGATGGGAATTTGTTAATATCCGGTTGTAGAGAACTTGACACTTGACTTGTTTAAAATACACCAACCGCGTGTGTAACCGTGATGGTCTCTTTTCGACGAGGTTCGGGAAGAGAACACTGTGGGGTTATGTTTGAATGTAAGTAGTTTAGGATCACCTCTTGATCACTTCTAGCTCTGCATCAGTTGCGTAGTTTCTCATCTTACTCCTGAACTCATATGTTAGCCACAAATTTTGCTTATTGCTTGTTGCAACTCCATCTCATAACCACATCCTACCTTTAAGCTTAAATAGTTTTGATCTTGCGGGTTTTGAGATTGTTGAGTCCTTGTGACTCACAGATACTACAAAACAGTTTCAGGTGTCGATGATACCAGTGCAGGTGCTGCCACTGAGCTCAAGTGGGAGTTCGACAAAGACCTTGGCCGTTACTATGTTTCCTTTCTAGATGATCGGTAGTGGTGCCTAGTAGGGACACGATCGGGATTTAGCATGGGGATTCTCTTATTTTCATTTGGATCCGTCTGTAGTCGGACCTTGTGTGTACTCTGATTGATGTATGAATAATTTGGTCATTGTGTGATGTGGCGATTGTAAACCAACTATTTACTTCCTTGTTAATTAAATGGGATTGTGTGAAGACGACCCTTCTTGCGATCATACCAAAATGCGGTTATGCCTCTAAGTCGTGGCTCGACATGTGGGAGATATAGCCGCATCTTGGGTGTTATGAAAACAAGGGGTAGGGACTCCAAATTCGTGATCAACCTAGGCTCAGATACCAAGATGATGTAGGGTAGAACCCTAGATGCCCGATCTTTCGTGAAATGGAGGGGATCCTGCGAAGAACACGAGGGGAAAACACGAGGGGAAATGAGAGGAATCACTCAAATCAACAAGAAATGGTCACAGATGTGCTAGATCCATGAACAATACGAGTGATACACGATGCAAACGCAACAAAGGACGATACAAGAGGTAACTAGTTCATCTCTGTGAGGGGGCCTTGAGGGGGTCTTCCCGTGAGGGGTCTTGAATCCACTTGGGGGATCTTCTTCGTAGAGGTCGTGATCTCCTATGGAGAAGGTATCAAGTGGATGAGCAAAGCTCTACCTCTCAAATGAGCTAATCCTTTGATGACCCTAATTCGGAGGTAGGAGACAAGTATTTATAGTCCAAGGGGTATGTTGGGGATACATGGGTGGAAACCCCTTTTACTGCACACAGGTTGGGCGATAGTATCGGTCATGGGGGCGGCTGTACCACTAGGAGCACTTGTACTGGTTCTTCGAGGTGTTCCCAGGCGTGATTAGCAGTTGTACCGGAGGTTGGACCGGTTGTACCGGTCTTACGGCTGTTACGGGGACAAACCGGGGTGCTACCGGCCTTGCACCGCTCGATCATAGAAGCTGGACCGGTAGTTGGGCGGTTGTACCGGTCGACCGGTAGTTGGGCGGTGGTTTGTTGGTTGTACCTCTATCTATGTGCTAGGAAAATCCCTCTCCATGCTCTTGGTGCCCATATTGCACCATTCCTTCTCCTTAGTTGATTCCTTGGTACCTAAGCACACAAAGCATCTCCATTTGAGGTAGTAGCCATGTCTCAAGTGGGTCAAAGGGCAGTTCAACAAGGACAGAGTTAACCTCGTTCTCGATAGCCATTGCATGAGCTCGTGTCATCGGTCCATGTGGTGTATTGGGAGATGAAGGTAGGTCCATGGGGATGACCGTAGGATGCTATGCATCATAAGGGCCATGTAACAGCCCAAAAATTGGGTTATCAATTTTTGCGTTGTTATTCCTTCCTAGCATTCTTTTCAAAATCTTTCTCCCGAGTTTGTCAGATGATTCTGAGAATCCAGGCAACATTCAACCTTTGAAAACCTTGCCTTGCCTTTGGTGTTGGGCAGGACCTCATTTGCACCATCTCAAACTCCATCAAATCCAATTCGAACTCTAATTCCAATATTTGGAATTTCAAATCTTGCCTTTGTGATTACAAAGGAGCCATCATTTCCTTTGCATCATTGATCCTACAAATACACCTAGAGATCCTCCTACACCCATAAACATTGTATATGCAAAAATATTGCCAAGTCATTTGCAATATTTTCCATTACAAATTAATTCCTTTTTCTGTTATTTAAAGGAATTAAATCCAGGAAAATATCAATCTGTCTCCAAAGCTCCTGAACACTTGTGGAGATATTATTTGAGACCATATTGAGATCTCATAAAAATATTGGCCATAATTAAATAAGGTAAATTGCCTTTTCCTATCTTAAGCCAATATTGCATTTCTGCCACTTTCCAAAGGAACTACCATTTTGGTAGCAAGGAAAATTCTCAAATTATTTGTGGAGCTTGTCCTTGATATATCTTCACCATTTCCATCCAAACCAGTGCTTCACAGCTCATAATTTGAGCATATGATCCAATGCAAGTTTCTGCCCTCTCTAAACTTTTTGCAAAGGAAGTGCTTGACCCCTTGATCTTTTTGAGTTGTAATTTTGTAGGGTGGTTAATATTGATAAATGACTACTTCAAACCAAAATTCAGCTCAATCCATGTATCCAATCTTCCCCTACCATTTTCTCAAGTTTCTGTTCAGATTGCTTGTCTGTGAAGGAAGTACCTTCATGGATGATCAAAATGAGCTGAAACTTTTCTAGCAGTCTCTCATGATTATATCATCACCCTCCACCAAAACTCAGCTCATTCTACTTATCCATTTTCCCCAGCACCCTCATTTCCAGTTCTGGCTAGTTGGGCATTTTGCACAGCAAGTACCAGATAGCCTCATCTTTTTGGGCTGATATTTTAGCACACTGGTCACCTTAGTAGATGACCACACTCACCCAAATCCCAAGCCAAATGGAGCTCTGCACTGCCCAATATTTCTATCAAACAGTTGGCTGTTGGAACTTGTTTTTGCAAGTTTCTCCCACCCCAAAGCCTTCTAGTTGATTCCAGCCTCATATCTCATCTATTTGACCAGTGAGACGTCATGTGGACATGACTTAGCATCCAGGAAGACACCAGGACCAGCTTTGGCCGTGGTGATCACGAGTAGAGCCGGCCAAAACGATGGTCTGCGTACTGTTCTCCTCGGCACGCCTGCTCCGTCCAGCTCTGGCTCGTCCAGTCATGTCCAGCGGCTCCCCTGCGTCCGCGTATACCCTCTCCAGAGCTTTCCCCCTCCGATTTCTCCCTCTCCACGCCATGGCAGTCACCGCAGCAGCACTGTGCGCCGTGACCGCCGTCGCCTTCTTCATGGCCTCCTCTTTCCTTTGGTTCCTTCCTCCCCGAGCCGTCCCTTCCCTCTGGCTATCATCAGGTCGGTGTCTGATCCCCTGCCCGCCTCGTCCCATCGCCTTTGGCCGCGCCTGCTGACCCCGCGTCCGTCACCGGAGCATGGACACATTGCCACACCGCATGCCACCTCTCCCACCCTTCTCAAGTCTTCCCCCATGGCTATTTAGGCATGCCCCGAGCTCCCGCACAGTCCACAACCCCTCTTCGGCCCCCGCGGTTCTTCCCCTTGCCTTAGAGCTCCTCATGTCCTCTCCATTGCCCATGCGGCCGTCATCGGTCCCCACGGCCATTCCAGTCCCTCGGCCCTTCCCATCCGTTTCTTCGGTGTCCACGACCTCCCTGGAGCCCGAAGACTGCAGCCACCCCCAACTCCGGCGAGGGAGCCTGGCCAGCGTGACTCCCCGCTGAATCTTTTTGGTCGACGCGGTCCTCCATGGCGGTGACGCTGAAGGCCGCCCCGAGTGACACCGCAGCCACCCCCGAACGGGGCGAGGAGTGCCCGTTCCAGATCCGTCGCTGGTGAGCTCACTCGTGCCCCCAGTCGATGACAGCAGCGGCATCAGCTCTCCTCTATTCCAAGTCAGGAGGAAGAAGAGGATCGGGAGGAGAGAGAAGGAGATGCAGCAGGCCCCGCTTGTCAGTCCCTCAACACTGACTAGGCCTACCCGCTAACTGGATTAAGTGGAGACGCATTCGGTGAAGTGCGCTTTCCCCAGGCGAAGACGTACCCTGCCGCGGCTTCAAGCTGAAGCACGCGTTCCTTACACAGAAACGTATTTCAGGAAATACGCCTTCCGCCCAGCCCGCTGGCCGAACTAGTTAGATTGTGAATGTTAGCCCATTAAGGGCAGAAATGAACTGTTTTCTGCTTGTTTTCTACCTAACGAACGAATGCCCATAACTCTGTGCCCGTAACTTCAATTGAGGTGATTCCAGTGCCCACGTTCTCTGTTCATGGAGTCCTTTCCAATAGTATCATTTTCATGATGTTTACACATTCTGGAAATAACCATTTTACCCTTGCCCTATATCCAGCCCCTTTGAGAGGGAATATTTTTCCGGCAAATTATTCCGCGAGGTAATCGCACTTCTTCCCGGAGTATTCATCGACCCCCAGGCAAGCCAACCTCTTATCATGAGCCCCAGACTTGCATGTTGACTTTGCTTGCACCCTGTGTGTGTAGTTGTAGTATATTCTTATCATGTTTTCATTTGTATATATATCAGCTATGGTATATGTTGATATTGCTTGCCATGTCATGCATTTACCTCATGATATCTTTTGCCATGGTAGTTAGAACACTATTGTTGATAATATCATTGTTGATACTTTGATTTAATCTCATGCCATGGTTACCAATGTTAGTGTGATTCTGTTACATTGTTGATATGAGTGTGCCATGTATTGCCTTGCCTAATGTCATAATTGTTCACTTAAGAAGCTCGATATTATATGATCGTTAATGCATTTGTATGTTACATGCTCGTTGATGCATTCATGTTAATCATGCTCATAATGTTGATGATGAAGAGGATAATAATATGACTTAATAATAACAAACCTCCTCCATCATCGATGGTATCAACTCATAGTGCCACCGAACCGAGCTTTTCCAGTGTTGCCACATTCGGCTTTAATGTGGTCTATTGTCATGCCTCTCGCCGGTGCCTCCCACTAGGGAAGGTTATGTGCGCGCGCTACACTGGCCCGGTAGGCGGCAATAACCTTGTGTGTTCGTGTTTGGTGTTGAGCTCATGTCCCCGTTTGGGACCGTTTTGTTTTTCCATGACGGTTGTCGTTGGATGTCCAGAGTGGCATCGGGGCCACCCATGATATAGCCCAAAGGGTAGTTGGTCGGAGTGGCCGGGAGAGTGTCATGCAAGTTGTTGGTCCACCCGAATGGGAGCACGAGGCCATGGGTTCTATGGTGTGGGTACATTGTGCCAACCTCTGCAGAGTGTATAAACTATCGATAGCCGCGTCCTCGGATAAGGTCACAGTTCGTACTAGGTCACACTATCGGGTCTTGGTAGAAATGGAGGACAAATATAATATAATGAATATGTGATATAGAATATGCTATACAGACTATGGTGACTTGGACTATGAGATAATCACAAGATTTCACGGAGTTGTTTCGGGCATGATCACGAGATGAGATCTCGGTGAGTCATGAGTTGGTACAGAGGGGCAGTGGCAGAGTAATTGATTGATGAATAGTATACTACTTTCATTCTCCACGGGAGGTAACTGGTAGTTTACTTTCCAGCATAGTTTCATGCATCTATCCATGCCTTGTGGATACATCTATGACATGCCATGCTATGTGATGAAATGTTATGATATGCCATGTTATGCTATGATATGCCAATGCTTAGCTTGATCCATGTTCCTTGCTAATTTCATGCCATGCTTAGTTGTTGTTATGAGGTAAATTCTTGCATGTGCATGGTACTTGCTTTGTCATTTGCTTGTTTTGATGTTATGTATTTGGTTGTCTTGCGAGTACATTCAAAGTACTCACCTGGCCTTGCACGTGGCCAGATTGTAGGAGAAGACTTGTCGCGCTAGGCCGTAACCTTGCCAGTCCTGTGAGTTGTGGAGCCCAGCCAGAGTTGTTGAGCCGCCAAACCAAGACTTCCGCCGCCATTTAGATAGCCTTAGAGTTATGCTAGTCATTGTATTCGTCAATGATGTAATGCTCTATGTCATGTAATTGATGAATATTTTTGTACCTAGAATGTTGTATCATGTATCTGTCGTGTGGCAGGTGTTATCCTGGGCTGACGTGTGAAGGCCCCCTCCTCCATGCGGATCAACGTGCCACAGGCCAGCAACACGGGGCCAACCAAGGAGGGGCGCCTCACGCCACCCTGCAGCAGCAGCTGCCCAGCCCACTGTGGGCCTTCGAGCACAACCCCTGGACTGGCGTTGTCAATGCATACTCAATGTTAGTACCACGCGTGGGCACCTGGCATCCTCAGTCCTTGTCCGGGAGGCACCAGGCTCATCTTGCTGCCCTCGGTAGTTTGGCGCCTACCTGGCTCTTCCGGCGCCTCACCACCAGCCTGACGTCCCTACCCTGACCATGGTGCCGCCCCTGCCGCCCGCACCGTGGGACCCGGCTGATAGAGGCGCGGGTGTTCCGATCTTTCGATGAGATGATAACTATCGATTTCCTGGAGACGACTTTGATGATCCAACTACGAACATGCGTGACATTGCACCTTAGAAATTGCTAAACCAACTCCGGAAGGTTATTGACCACGCTGGAGCATGGTCAACCTGGCCACAAAGGTCTATTCCTGCAAGCAATCGAAGAACAAGCAAGAATATGATAAAGCAATCTAAATATTGCGAATATGGATGAAGTATTGATAATGGTGGGGATCTGAAAGCAGTCTTGGTCTGGTTGTTGGACACAAACGAAGTACATGAAGTTGTGTTGGCTAACTTTTAACTAAAAAATCCCAAGCAAAATGCTACTAGATTGATCTACTTATATAGGAGCAAGGGGTGGCGGCCAAGGAGGTGGGAGGATGCCCCAAGTCAGCCTAAAACTAACCCTAGGTCGTACAAGGCCCATGGGCCCAAGTGGAGGTGATGCAACACCTTTGGACTTGTAGTTTGACTCGGATTTTGCTACAGCCTCAGATTATTTCGCCAATATCTCAACTCTTCAGACGAATTTGAAGGTGAATCCAATTGGATTGGAAAGAGAATGACATCTACTTTCCAACAAAAAAAGAATCACCAAATTGGGAATCCGGATGAAAGAGATCTTGACGTTTTGAGTTAGGTACGTCTGTGCAGTCCAAATCTGAGTCCAGAATGTGAGAGACTCAGACTCTATCTTCTCTTGGCCCAAAAGTGATGTGAGAGGACTTTTTGAACAGCACCAAAACTTCTCTTTTTCCCTTATCTTCATATATGGATTGTACAAATGTCCCATACACCTCACAAATATGCATGTATGCAATATTTTTGGTCATATCCAAGGTAGTCATGTCCTCATCATCCTCCCCTTCTTGAAAACAAAGCCATCCTTGGCGTTGCTTAATCTGAAATGTGGCTAACAAAAGAGACAAGGTGTACATGTTGTATATGTATATGTCATCCATTTTACATTCATCAGTTTTTGCACATATGACACATGTATACATGAGTAACTTTCATAGTTCATAGAATATAAAGCCAAAATATTATCAGAAGAAGTAGAAGGCATGAAAATATTGCAACTCAGTTCGAACACATAAGTGGAGCTCTCATTCATATCAAAAAATTGAAATGTTCATCATTAAACCATCCCAACATTGGTGAATAAACCTTACTTGCATCAAATTTACATGCTACAACATGCTTAAATAAGCAAAATCCAATAAGTCATTTGACACAGAATCAACACCAAGATTAGAGGTCATATCAAAATTATTAAACAGTGGTTCTTTTGCATCAACAGTTAATTCAATGGGTGCACTGAAAATTGTTGGTATTTTACCTATTTGATCACATAATGCATTCATAACAGTAAAACGATTCTCTAAAATAGGTGGTGTGCTCAAATCAATAGGTAACTCAACACATGATGTATTCAAGTTAACTAGTCATGCATCATTCTCATGTGAAGCTATATCATCAATACCTTTAATGTTACCTTATCGAGACGTAGCTGATGTAGGTACGAACGATGAAAATGTACCATACACTTGAGATGATGTCGCTCTCAAAATATGAGGTGTAGCTACTCTAGTATGTGCAATGGTGGAGGAACCAACCGGTGGTGGTGAGCATGAACTGGAATAGTTGTTGGTTGAAGTCACTGAATGCATCCTCATGTATCTGTCTCTCAAAGGTACTAGCGTGAACATACATACCAGTAATCCAACGAGGAATATACTGAAATCTTGCGCGAATATCATGGTTCAAACCACTAAAAAATCTATTCATTGTATCATCCCTAGATTCTTCTATGTCACAATGATGCATATAAGATTTGAACTCTTTGCAGTAAGCATGAACAATGTTACTTCCTTGTTTTAATTGTTCCAATTTGTGAAGCAATTCACGACGATAGTAAGGAGGAAAAAATTGTTGTCTCATTATAGCTTACGAATCTTTCCAAGTTGTGGGTTGGTTATCAATGTTTTCTTACAATGTACACTCCACCAAACAGTAAAAACCAGTAAATGCTCCAGTGGCAACTCGTACTCTCTCAAGTTCAAAAAAATCATGGTGACTAAAAACTTGTTCTACTTCAAGCTCCCAAGCTAGATAAACAACGGGATTAAATATACCCTCAAATGACGGTAAAGAGATAACCTGACCATGTGCTTGTGTGTGTTGTCCCTCCTCTCGTGATGGTGAAGATGTATCCGTCGTCCAAGAACTTCTATCTCCGGAACATGTCATGATTAGTAGAAACAAGAAACAAAATTCAAGAATAATGTTCCTATGAACTACTAGGATGTGGTGGTAAAGTGCTCACAGTAAAGTGAATATCCATATCTTACAAGTTCTTACCATGCAGCAGGTGGTGACAGGCAACCAACAGTGTCAAATAACTTTGAAGATTGAGTAAAGCGATTGCCAGGGGAACGTACGTATACACGGTGTAGAAATATGTGGATATTTCAAGGCTTAAATATTTGGTAGCAAAAGATTAGCGATAATCAATTCAGATATGCAATGTTGAATAAATGCTCAAAGACGGTACTGTGCTGGTCCTAGGCTAGACCTGACTAAAGACGTGAGCCTATAACACTAATGAGGTCACGGCGTAGCATAACTAGCATCAATAAAGGATATGAAGTAGCTCTGGATAGCAATATATAAGTGAAGATCACAATGGCAGTAAAGATAATGATGAGAAACAACTGCCAAGCAGGATATACCAACAACTCTCTCTCCAACATTCCTATGGAAAAGTTTGTGCCAATTTTCTGATAATTTTTCTATAGAATGCTACTGACTCAATCTTTCCAATACAAAAAGAATCACTCAAATTCCGAGTTGATATGAGGAGCCAAAAATTCTAAAACTAACCTGAAAAAGTGGAACAAGCTGTGTTCGCGAACTTCGGAGGGCAAAAAGACATATTTCTAAGCTAATTTAGAGATGTCAAATATTAAACTAGCTTCTGTAACTATTCACATGAGGCTCGTCGCTAGCTTTAATTTGAGTACTCGCGGAGCCAACGGACTTCGTGTGAGGAAGATATGCCTGTTTTACTGACCAGTGAGCAAAACCGATTCGAATCCGAATTCAGGTACAAGATTGAGTCTAGATAGATCCGAATTTTCTCTTTTTTTCTCACACTTTCTTTTCTTTTTCTTTCTCTGAATTTTTTCATACCTTTTCTCTATCTTTCTTTTTCTCTCCGTCTTTCCAAGACAAACTAGATAAGATGCGGATTGGATCAAGCGAAGATGTGAACGACCTCAACTATGATTATGACAATGAATGATGAGTAGCACGTGGTAGAAATTGATAGATGGGTTGATGAACAACGGAAGGGATAATGATGTAGTGGCGGCGTGACTAATGTGAATAGAACTCGAAACTCTAAAGAAACTAGACACTAAGACCAGCAACTCGACACGATGATGCAACCGATAATTTAACTATGCAAGCAATGAAAAGAAAATTGTAATGGCTCAGACTGGCTTGGACAAAGGACGAACAGATCTAACTTTTTTTGGCTTTTTCTTGGACAATGGGTAAGAAAATAGATCTAATCTATGGAAAACTGGAAATTCTCACCGAGCAACCTGAAAACTGATACCACTTGATAGAGGCGAGGGTGTCCCGATCTTTTGATGAGATGATAACTATTGATTTGGTGGAGACGACTTTGACGATCTGACTACATGTGCACGACGTTGCGCCTTGGCAATCGCTAAACCAACTCCGAGAGGTTATTGACCACGTCGGTCTATTCCTATAAGCAATCGAAGAAAAAGCAAGAATATGATAAAGCAATCTGAATATTGCGAATATGGATGAAGTATTGATAATGGTGGGGATCCGAAAACAATCTTGGTCTGGTCGTTGGACACAAACAAAGTACATGAAGTTGCGTTCACTAATTTTTAACTAAACAAATCCCAAGAAAAAGCTAATAGATTGATCTACTTATATAAGAGCAAGGGGTGGCAGCCAAAGAGGTGGGAGGATGTCCCAAGGTAGCCTAAAACCAACCCTAGGTCATACAAGGCCCATGGGCCCAAGTGGAGGTGATGCAACACCTTTGGACTTGTAGTTTGACTTGGATTCTGCTACAACATCAGATTATTCCATCAATATCTCAACGCTCTGGATGAATTTGTAGGTGAATCAAATTGGGTTGGAAAGAGCACAAAATCTACTTTCCAACAAAAAAGGAATCACCCAATTCAGAGTCTGGATGAAAGAGATCTTGGCGTTTTGAGTCAAGTATCTCTGTGTAGTCCAAATCTGAGTCCAGAACATGAGAGATTTGGACTCTATCTTCTCCTGGCCCAAAAGTGATGTGAGAGGACTTTTCGAATAGCACCAAAACTTCTCTTTTTCCCTTATCTTCATATGTGGATTGTACAAATGTCTCATACACCTAACAAATATGCATGTCTGCAATATTTTTGGTCGTATCCAAGGTAGTCATGTACTCATCACGGGCGCTCCTCGTGGCGCTACACTCCGCCCCCACGTTGAACACCTACACCAGTGGAGGTGACTGGTACATGGATCGCGGGGCGACCGCCCATATGTCCGCCCATCTCGGTAACCTCGTCACTTCTTTTCCCACCAACACCTCCACTCGCATAACCGTAGGAGATGGTTCTTCCCTTTCGATTACTCACATTGGCCATGCATCATTTCCTTCTTGTTCTACTCCTATTAACATGTATAATGTATTAGTCTCTCCCGATCTTACTAAAAAATCATGTCTCTGTTCACTCTCTTACTCGTGAAAATCTTATCACTGTTGAATTTGACGAGTGTGTTTTTTCTATGATGGACGCTCGTACTCCTATGGTACCTTACCGATGTACAGCCCTGACGAGCTCTATCCGGTTCACCTGCCATCCTCCATCGCCACCGCTCCTTTCGCCCACTCCGCTAGTGTGGACCTCTGGCATGCTCGGTTGGATCATCCAAACTACGCCACACTTCATCATATTCTTAGGAGTTTTTCTTTCACTTGTAATAAAGTTACCGACCACACTTGTCATGTTTGTCGTGTCGGCAACCATGTTTGTCTTCCCTTTAGCGAATCTTCCACGGTCGCCTCATACCTTTTTAGTTAATTCATAGCGATGTTTGGACATCTCTTGTTGCGAGCAACTCAGGCTATCTTTATTATCTTGTCAATTTATGATTTTTATCATTATGTGTGGACTTTTCCTCTTCGGCAGAAATCTAGTGCTATTTCCACTCTTTTAGCTTTTTTCTCCTATGTGAGCACACACTTTGGGCGTCCCATTCTTGCATTGCAAACTGGCAATGGAAAAGAGATTGATAATCTTGTTGTTCGCCATTTACTTACCACACATGGTTCCATATTTCGTCTAACATCCCCCTACACCTTGCAACAAAACGGGCATGTTGAACGAGTCCTTCGCACTCTCAATGACTGCGTTTGTACCCGCTTATTTCATGCCAACGTCCCGCCATGTTTTTGGTCGGATGCGCTTGCCACGGCATCCCTCTTGATAAACATCCGGCCATGTCGCACTTGCTGGAATTATGCACCGCATCAACTGCTCTTCGGCACTCCCCCATCTTATGATGGACTTCGAGTCTTTGGGTGTCTCTGTTATCCCAGCATTACCCCCACTGCCCTGCACAAGCTCGCTTCACGATCGCTCGCATGCATCTTCCTCGGCTACCGGTGCTATGATCATGTCTCTCACTGGGTGATCACCTCATGACACGTGTACTTTGACGAGAAAGTGTTTCCTTTTCAACAGGTACCATCCGCTGACAGACCCTCATCGTCATCATCGCCTTCCTTTGGCGGACCTTCACCGACGCTGCAGCAGCCCCATGGCACGCACCTGCAGCCTACTCTTGTCTTCCCGGCGCCTTCTTCGAACTCAGTTGCCCCGATAGCCGCCCTCCCTGCTGCCACGGCTGCCCTGCCAAGCCCTACCAGCTCGGGTGCAGTTTCGGCAACCTCAGACACAGCCTCGGACACCTCCGATGCATCCTCCCACGCTGTCCTACCGGACCCATCTGCATCAGCCTCGTCGGGTTTGAACACGTCTTCACCGGCCGACGTAGTTGTCCGCCCCCGCACCTCGGCCTGGTGTCACGACTCGGGCCCACACCAAGGTCCTTTGTCCAAGCAAGAGGTTCCCTTTCAAGTAGTACATGTGCGTTGCTTCGACAACTTTGCCATCGCTGGTTCCGCCATTCGCCCATGCGGCCCTTCGCGACCCTGACCGGCTCACCACCATGCAGGAGGAGTTCGACGCATTGCAACGCAACCGTACGTGGCAGCTGGTCCCATGTCCCCGACATGCTAATATCATTAGCGGAAAGTTGGTCTTTTGCCACAAGACACGCTCTGACGGTACCCTTGAGCGCTACAAGGCTTGTTGGGTCGTTCACGGTTTCCGGCAACACAACGGAGTGGACTTCACTGACACCTTCGCTCTAGTTGCCAGGCCAGGCATGGTCCGTGCCGTCCTACAGCTCATGGTGTCCCATGCCTGGCCGGTGCAGCAGCTCGACGTCTCCAACGCCTTCCTCCATGGCCATCTTGCCGAGCAGGTCTACTGCGAGCGGCCCACCAGATTCGTTGATGCCACTCATCCCCATCATGTGTGCCTGCTTTCCCGCTCTTTGTACGGGTTGAAGCAGGCGTCGAGGGCCTGGTACCAGCGCATTGCCACCTTTCTTCAGCAGATGGGATTCCGAGCTACTCGCTCCGACGCCTCACTGTTCGTGTACCATCACGGTGATGCCACTGCATACCTTCTCCTCTATGTGGACGACATCATCCTCACAGCCTCCTCGGTTGAGCTTCTTGGACAGCTTGCCGCTCATCTCAGCGCCAAGTTCGCCCTGAAGGACTTGGGGCCACTCACTACAAAAAAATACACTTCCGTGATGATATGTGCTTGTCACAGTAGGTCGCTTTTTTGTCATGCATGTACATCCATGACAAATTTATGACAGAATCAAGATAGTCATACCTATGCTGTCGTGGAAGTGTTCCATGCCATTACCAAAATTATCATCACGGAAGTGTCCACTTCCATGACGATAAATCGCGCGTCACAGAAGTTCTTTTGTCAAGGGTGACCGACACGTGGCATCCACCGTAACGAAACGCCGTTAAGCTATCGGGTCGGGTTTTGGATCCGATAACCCGTTAACAGCCCCAACCAATGGGGATTTTCCACGTGTAAAATCATCATTGGCTGGAGGAAACACGTGTCGGCTCATCGTTGGGACAGATGTCAACCACTCATTGGACGGAAGGCGCCTATGATACGTCGACATGTGGCACGGCCCAACAGAGGCCCATTCCTGTGAAAAGACCGGCCCGTTTGACTTGGTCAAAAGCTAGCGGGTCGGCCCATGGAAAGCCTGTTAACGGCCTGTTGGAATATAGCCCATTTACATCCCTCTAACCCAAGGCCCGTTACACCCTATCCGAATTAGGCCCAGTAGCGTCATCTGGGCCATCCAATATGATTCCAGCCCCTTTTCACTTCTGGCTCATGTATGGCCCATGACGTCTTTCGGCCCATATGAGGCCCTATGTAACTCTTGGCCTACTAATGGCCTGTGGAGAAACTGGGCCGTAATGAACAGTGTATCACTTTACACCCATTAACGGCCCGTGGTGAAACTGGCCCGTAATGAATAGTGTATCACTTTATACCCATTAACGGCCCGTTATTCCGTTGGGCCGTTTCCAGCCCATGTTATCTTTCGGCCTTCTCAGAGCCCATTTATTCTTGGGCTCATTTCCAGCATTCGTTTACTTACGGCCCGTTACTGTCATTTTCTGCTTGTGGGCCAAATTCAACCCATGGTTACAGTCGGCCCATTTGTGGTCTGTTAATACGTTGGGCCGATTTCATAGCGTCATCAAATACGGCCTATTAATGATGGCCTGTTACGGTCGGCCCATGAACGAACGACGGCCATAATGCGGTCTGTTTGGCCCATGTTTAGCCAATAGATTGTACGGCCCGTATAAGGCCCATTGATAATACGTCCCGCAGAAGGCCCATTGTTTCTACGGCCCGTAGAAGGCCCATTGTTTCTACGGCCCGTAGAAGGCCCACTGTTTCTACGGCCAGTAGGAGGCCCAGTGTCACTACAGTAAATATTAGCCCATGGTTATTGTGGCCTAGTTTTAAAAAATAGGTTATTGCAGCCACTAGCTAACCGCGGAAAAAGAACTGCAATGACTACAAGCAAACAAATAAACAAGACAACAAGGAAATAAATAAGCAAGCAACTAACGCTAGGCTATCACGGCTATTACACATATTACATCCACTGGGCATCAAAGTTCGCCACCAGTGCAAATATAGGGAACAAAGCAGCATATCATATACACTGGTTGTCAAAGTTGGCGACCAGCACAAATAAACACCGCATCAAAACAAATCCAGAACTGAAACCACTTCAGAAGATCTCAACAAACAATATCCTGGGTACCCATAATGCTGGCAAGATGCTTAGCAAGCTTATTAACTTTCTCTTGTTTGGCGCTTAAATCCTCCAGCGCTTGCTGTTGCACCAGAAAATATGCATCTGAATTCTGCAGGGACTTCCTCAGTCCTTCAGCTTCCTGTCGCAGCACATCTGATCGATGTCTTTCAACTTGAAGTTGAGACTCAAGAAGACGAACTGATTCAGGCAGCGAGTTCGAAGAGCTTGTGCCAGCAGTAGTGGCCAGTAACTCGAACACTACATCAAGATAGGACTTTTGGGTTCCCTCACTATCGTCAAGATAGTTTTTATCAGCTTTCTTGGAGACCAACAGGGATGTCTCACTATCTTGAACCTTATCTGCATTACTTCCTTTACCATTGGATAACGCGGGACTGTTCTCCAATATTTTGTCCACATTCTAAAAGAGAAACAAGCGGACACATCACATGTTTACCATGTTGTATATGAAACTCATTTTGGTAAATGAGTTCAGTAGTAAAGTTGACAGGATAATAGCATGAAACAAACATATATCTATGTACCATGGTCACTTTATGGTCTATACCATTCTAGTTTTTGTTGCCAAATCAAGATAGAGACACAGTTCAAATAATATTTGTTCAAGAAAAAGCAGAATAGACAGAATATAAGTGTGGGTAACTATAGAGCAGTAACAACACTTGTAATGTGCATGACATGAGAACATAACTGTTTATTTAATTGAAACTGAAATCAACATAGAGCAGGTTACAACAGCAAACCAGTTAAAGAAACAGGTTTAAAACATACATGTTGCGCCATTGGAGTTTCAATTCCATCCTTCAAATTTGAAAATAGTTGGTATGAGTAAATACAGTCATGCAAGAGCAAAGGAGTATGAACCATAGCTACAGAACCTGACCTGAGAACAAATCTTCTTCTCCTTTAAGCGTTGAGTTGGGATTCGGAGTGGTGGTCCTCGTGCTTTGGGCACTGCAGTTCCCTTACTAACTGCTCGTGTTTGGGTGCTCTGTGGTGGAGACGGTGCAGTGTCAACTGGAACTGGGTTACTATCTGCCAGGGTTGGGGTTAGAAGGGGTGTAGCTGGTTCTCTGTCCAACTGGGTAGGGGTACAATCTGCGAGAGTCTGGGTTATGTGTGGTGCATCTGGTCCTTGGGCAAGTACAACCGTGGTTCTATCTGCATCAACTGGTAGCACTATCTTTTCTGAAGACCGTGTTGTTACTCCCTTAGATACTGCCATCACGCTCTCCAATTCAAATGGCTGATAAACAAGAAAAGTAATTGGAAGTATAGACATTGTATGATAGACAGGTGCAATGGATAGTGGGGAATAAAAGAGGGCATGAAATAATTCATATTTATGTTGTCTAACCAAACAGGATAGCATGACACAATTTCACATATATGATGGCTAACTAAACAGGATTGCATGACACAATTTCATATTATGATGGCTAACTAAAAGATGGAAAGACATAGTTCAAAATATGAGACTATGTAAACAGGATGACATGACATAACTATATAATGTGTTTATTAAATAGGTTGCATGCCATAATTCACATACATTCACGGATAGAATGCCATAATTCAAAATATGATGATTGTAAACACTAAACAGGATGAGATGATATAACTATATGATGTATTTATTGAATGGGTTGCCATGCCATAATTCAGATAGATGATGTGTATGTACTATGTAAACATGATGTCATGATATAATTCAAATATATGATTTATATAGTAAGCAAGTAAGCAGATGGCAATCCATATATGATGTAAAAACTAAGCAATGCAAGACAACATGCATGACATGGGTAATATAACCCTGCCAAGTTTGAGCATAGACCTCAGGGGGAAAATAGGACTGGTCATCAGTCTCTGAATCCTCCTCTAAGGAGCTCTCTATAACCAGCAAGATGTTTGCTTCAGCGGGTAGCATTGTCTACTCTGAATACCTTGTTTTCACTCCAGATACTTCCATCACCGCTTCAAATGGCTGATGCACAGGAAGAGTAGTTGAGCATACAAATGTTGTCGCCAAATGGAACACGTAATACAAAAAAATGATAGCATGATATAATTCACATACATGATGATTGGCTAAACAGCATGGCATTGCATAATTCACATATATAATGCCTTTGCAACAAGATAGCATTGTATAATTCACATATATAATGTCTTGCAACAAGATGGCAATGCATAATTCACATATATGGTAATTAGACACTGAACAGGTGGCATTCACACAAAGCATGTCTAAACTAATCAAATAACATAGAAATGCGAGACACCATACACACGATATGAGCAACACAACCCTACCAAGTTAGAGCATACACCTCGGGGGGGATAGGATTGGTCATCTATCTCTGAATCCTCCTGTGAGGAGCTATCCGTAACCAGTGAGATATGCGCTTCGTCAGATAGCATAGTCTGCTCTGAAGACCTTGTTTTCACTCCAGAATTTGCCATCACCGTGTCAAATGGCTGATGCATACGAAGAGCAGTTGAATGTAATAACATTGTTGACAAATGTAATATGTAATGAAAAAAAGGATGGTCTGATATAATTTACATATAAGATGACTGGCTAAGCAGGATGGCATTGCAAAATTCACATATATGATGCCTGGCTAAACAAGATGGCGTTGCATAATTCACATGAACGATGAATAAACTAAACAGATGGCATTCACACAAAGGATGTCTAAACTAAGCAGATGACATATTTGATGTATAAAGTAAGCAATGCAAGACACCATATGCATGATATAACCAACATCAGGATGCCAAGTTAGAGCGAAGACCTCAGGGGGTAAATAGGAGTTGTCTTCTCCTTCTGAATCCCCCTCAGAACAGATATCTTCCTCTCGATTACAATCCGAAATGCGTGGAGGGGGGCTGCCTTTGCGCCTACCATGGAGCAACGTCTGCATGAAATTTTATTGCCACACAAGGCTCGTCTCTTTTGCTCTACATGTTCAGTTCCATTGTTTACAATAACTGTCATGCATAGGACTAAAACATAGTGAGATTATGTAAGGAGTGCATGCAGAAATCCAGAGTGATGGTAGCAACCTGTGGATAGACCCAAAACCAATAATAGCAGGCAGATAATGGCTTCAGTTAAAAAATGCATATAATGGCTTATTTACTGTTTGTTTCCCACCCAACATGAAACTCATAGTAGACACCGGAGATTAACCAGATAGTAGATAGATACTGTTGATAGCGGCCCCGATATGTACCCCACAACCATTTAAAAACTCAAGTTTGACCATTACTTTGGAGCTGACTCAGAGTCTAATCGGTGAACAGGACGATAAAGTAGCATGTAATATTAAGCGATGCATAACGTAAGCAGACACGAAAGAGTGTGACCTCTCTTGCGGACCCGTGTAGTCCTCGAGGTCATCTGCTCGGTTGATGCTGGTAGTGCAGTTTTCATGGCTGTCAGCGGCGGGGAAGAAGATCTGATGCGGCGAAAGACAGTCTGGAGGCCGGATCCTTGTTGTGCTGGACCCTTCTATCGTTGGAGCAGCTGAGCTAGGGTGGACGACGGCGCAGCAGGAGTGGGACAAACCACGCAAGGTTTCCTTTGACAACTATCTGTAAGAGAAGTAATTCTATAAGGGCTCGTTTGAATTGGAGGATTACAACAATGCGGGGATAGGAAATAGACAGGAATAGGATAGGAATGCACGTGCAAAACAGAGAATTTAAAAACACAGGATTTCTGCCAATCTGGGTGTTTGATTCACAACAATTGGAAGATCACAGGATGCAAAGAAGCATGGTGAGATTAAGTCAAACCACAAGAAAATGTACGGTTATAATGCTATTATGCTACTATCTCTTAGTCTTGTGCTTCATGAATAGGAATTTGAAAAGGAGGACAAGTGAAAATTAAAATTCCTACATTTTTTCTTTCAAGGAGACACTAAAGGACCAAATCCGTGTGCTCAGTGGACAGTATATATATAACATGTAGAATAAAAAAGAGATGCAACAAGTGTACAACCTCTTTGGCGAAGCCATGTCGATCTCAGCGTGATTGGATTGGCCGGTGAGGATGCTCCGGCTGACTTGGTTGTCGGAGGAGGGGAAGAAGATCTTAGGCGTCTGGAGATGGAGCCCGGGGTACTGCTCCGCTGTGATGGAGGGTTTCGTCGTTGGAGCAGCTCCAGTGAGTTGTACGACGCCGAGGCTGAAGCAGGACAAGAGAGACAACGAACAATGTTAACCTGAGTGGAATTCTAATAGCATCTCCAATACATGACGTAAAATACATAACCACAAAGTGCTAGATGTAAAATACATCAGCCGCTCATCTCTAAACTTAAATGTCGAAACTGAATTTAACTGTCGAAACTGAAATTAACTATCGAAACTGAACTTAACTGTCAAAACTGAATTTTGCTGTCAAAACTGGACGCACTAGCAAGGTGAGGCTACACGTCGGTCGACTGACTTTTTCATCTCTGGTCAGTCGATTTTGCAGCCGTTGGATACGAAATCAAGGGCATGCGGTTCATCTTCAACCTCCACCCCCCTGAGCCGGCCAAACAGCAGCCCCCCGCCGCCCGCGGTGCACTGCCCCACCCACCCCGAAAACACTCCCCACCACCGGTCTGCCGCCGCCCCGGCCATCCCTCTAGCCCCCCCTGTGCCGATCTTTTTCTCCAGCGATCCCCACGCCACCGCCCCGCCAACGCCCCGCCACTGCCGGCGACCATCGCCCCCATCCTGAACCCTAAGATAGATAGTGGGGTACCTCTCCGGCGAGCCCCCCTCCCCGCTGCGGCTGGTTCTTCCTTCACCCCGGCGGCATCGGAGTGAAGTGTAGCTAAATCGGAGCAGCATCGCAAGCAAGAGCAAGAGCGACAGCAACAGCGCGAGCAAGAGCAATAGCAAGAGTATACCAGGTAGGGGACCGAGAGCAAGAGCAGAGCAGCAGCGCGAGCGAGAGCTAAAGCAGCAGCAGGTCCTACTGATGTGGACATCGCCGCCGAGGGAGCGACGCCATGCAGGAAGTGGCCGGCGACACCGCCGTGGATGGAGCCGCGCCGTGTCGGCTTGGGACCGAGCGCCGGTAGCACCGTGACATCGAATCAAGAAGAAAATGCAGCGATTAGTGTACAACCTCTTTGGTGGCGCCGATTAGGCCGCAGCTTCATCCAAGGAAATGGTGATGATGATGCTCTTCCGGTGGTGCAGGTGAAGACGGCGGTGTGGGAATGGAGGTGGCGCGAAAGACGAGGGAAACGTCAGAGAAGCTCCTTGGAGGTGGAGGATGGGGTGGCTGAACCGGTGGGACGATGAGATTGACGACGGATCCTCATCCGGTACGGTGGATGAGGGACGTCGAGGTGTTGCTATGGACGATGTCATCGAGGAAGAGGCTCTGGCTGGGTGGCGGACGGAGCAGGGTGTGGGGTTTCATCGCGGGTTTTCGCGGCCTCGGTGTACGAATGGGTGGGCGGATGGGATGGCAGTGGGGAACCATGGCTTAGAGACGCGCTTGTCCGAAATGTGGGGTAAGTTACTAAAGTACCCCCACCTATTTGAGGCGGTCCTTTCGGTTCAGGGGTACCACGGGCATTTCGCGTGTTGGGATTTCACATGAGGTGGGAGTTTTCGCGTGCGTTGTAATTTCGGAATAGCAAGGCGCGGGTTGAGATGGAGGGAGTTGTCAGAGCACAACGAGACAAAGATATATCTTAAATATTTCGAGCTAACAAGGCCCGGGTTGAAACTTCCGGACAAGCCTAACGTGTACTGTACCAAATCAATGCACCCTACAAATGTCATTCAAAACTTTGAATTCATGTTATGTTCAATTAAAATATTTCGCAACGTGTATAATGCATGCAACCTACTACTCAAATGAACGTTTTAGTGCATTCCAAACGTATATACTACCGCTTCAATATGAACAAAATTTGAATTCGTCTCTCTATTTGAATAAGATCTACAGTAATGATTGTTGTGAAGTCAAATCATTTGAATTCATTTCTCTGTTTTAATAAGATCTACAATCATCATTGTTGTCAAGTTAAACCATCGTTTGTGTATTATCTTCACAGCACACCACATGATTAGTCTCGAGTTACATATGAACTATGTGTACTATATGAACTCGAACTAGATTTTTTGAATCCACTTTATTTTGATTTCAAATCACATTACATTTCTAGCTCTAGCTAGATCTTCATAATCTAAACCATGTCTCATATGTATAATGTGTTTATCACATTATGTATGGTGCCCCTCCCCCTACGCCTACAAGTATTTAGATGTGAGTTGCAAACACCACACATTACCAAAAATTCAAATAAAATGTGAGAATGTTCGATATGTAGTATTGTTTAGATTGTTCGATATTTAGTTGTAAGCTGCAAACGCCACACATTATCACAAATTCAAATAAAATGTGAGATTGTTTGATGTATAGTATGTTTTAGATTGTTCGGCATTTAGCTGTGAGTTGCAAACACCATGCATTATCACATTATGGTATAACATGTGCACAACACATGTATCACCGCTATATTCATGCATGCAATGTTTAAAACACTATGATCTCCTATTCAAATATATGAATCCGCTTTCATATCAAATTATGATCTTTGTTAGTCTCTTACACCCACACAATCCTCTAACCTTTGTAGCTACCACTAACTTTCTCTCGTGCATGCACACGCCCTCCTCGCTCTCCCCCTCCCTCGGCATTCTATCCACTAGGCACATTCATTTTTTTCTTTAGGTCGTTCTCCCAGAGTCTCCACAGCTCCTTTCCGACACACACCGATTGATAAACCTCTCCAGCGATGCCTGCCTACAACATACAAACACACCTTCAATCTCCTCCTTTATGTGTCCTTGCCTCGTGTCTCTCATACGGTCAGACACACATGTAAACTCTCACCCCTCTTTTCATCGCTCTCTCACAACCGCACACTCCTCCCCCTATCTAGCTAGTAGTTGGGCCTCTCGCACCACCTCCTAGCTCCATTCTCTCTGTCTATCCGTCTCGTTGGGCCTTATTAGCCTCTAACAAATGGACGTACACCGACCGATCTCTCGCTATACATATAGCTAGCTAGGTCCTTATAACTCATTTTTACCCACACGTCAATCGATCTACCTCATTAGTTGTGTCTCTCCTTCCTCCGACAAACTACAATTGATCTACCGATCTAGTTAGGTTTGCTTACCAAACACATGGTTCCCCTTCATCATCCATGGATGCGTCCCGACAGATCTATCACGCACAGGCACACACAGAAACACATCCCCACTCTTATTGATAACATTGCAGTTCCACCCTCAGTTTGTCTAGTAGGCCTCTCCCACCATCTTCGAGAAGCAACTACATCACCCATCCAGCACTCTACCCCTCTCCCTCCCTCTCCCTCCCTCTCTCTCTCCTCTATCTCTCTCCCATCATATTTCCCGTCCTTCAGTTATGTATGGATGTCGACCGATCTCCCTCAAGACATAGCTGGGTCTCTCCTTCTCAACACATATACGAGTCGTTCTACCTCTATAGTTAGGCCTCTGCCTACCCCTCCCACCACCCCCTCCCACCACCCCCATACACACCGATACATCGAGCGCTCTAGTCATGTCTCCCTGCCACACACAAACTTGACGTGTGCCCTCTAACGTTCTAGTCGGCCAGTCGCCCTATATCTTTGACTTGTACACACACACAATTTCGATGGCTCTCTTCATCGATCTCGCACCCACCCACTTGATCCTCTCTTTGACTCTATCGATAGCTATGACCCCTCCCTCTCTTCTCGTGGATTGCCCGCCCCTCTATGTATGATATGGATAGGCCTCCATTTCACACACATTGCATGCAAAATTTTGTTTGAGATGTCATCGACACATATTCCCACAAATAATTCACGAAATCAACCCCCACCCCAAAACAAAAAACACTCGCGAACACGGTTTGTATCTCTCACACACACCCACATAGGTGGGGAACGTGCATGAAGAGAAGACATGCACGGCGCATGTACTCCCGTCTCTTTCCCAACCACACCCACGCGGGTACACGGTGGAGCTCATTTCTATACGAAAAAGGCAGCCAACGTGGTAATTTGGCATGTGTACTGGTTGTCCACTTGGTGGAGGGAGGATCGTCCACCACGGGTGAACAAACAAATTGCGACTTGACGTGTTATGTTAAAAAAAGAGGCAAACCATGTGGGGCCTACCTTAGAAGCAAGGCTCTATACACTGGAGTACTTTTGATGTGTCCCGTCAACTCGCAGAACGAGGAGAAGCTTGCTTAGTATGCCGTCTCCCCCGCCCACGGGCGCGGTGGCTTGCAGGATGAGGTGAAGCTTGCTTACTACGCCTTACGCCCGCTCCCTCGCCCATGCACGCGGTGGCTCGCAGGACGAGGAGAAAAAATTACTACTCCCTCCGTTTACTCCTAGTCCCTACTACCTTGGTTATAGAGATTATATCATATTGTTTAGAATATATATGTCCTTTAGTAGATTTCAGTATGAACTACTAGTACATACTCCAAACACTGATGTATATAGACGTATTTTAGAGTGTAGATTCACTCATTTTTGCTCCGTATGTAGCACTCTCCCTCACCCCTCGACCCTCGCCCACGTGGTGGACGTGCAGCAATTCATTCGGTCTCATATAGATAGAATGATATATACTGCACTACCATTATTGCTCGACTTCCCAAAGAGGCAAAGAGCCAATCGCAAGGTCAATATTTTGGAGATGCCAAACGCAAGGTTATAGGAGAACGAGTAGTAGGTTCCACGTCATCTATAAATAAAGTTTTTTTCTTTAGTGGCACGTACGCAATATGATAGGTTCATATGGAGAGAAAAGGAGTACATAGTCAAGACGGGCCAGCCTACACGGTTGCTTGCTGGGGTTGCTCTCTTCACACTCTCTCGCACAAAATGACTGTGGCCACATCTCTAACATCCCGGAAGATCACGTCCGCTTGGGGAAGGGGTGGATGCTTAGTGTAGATGCGGTGGTCGTCCCCGACGGCGAAAACCCATTGTCGGCACGTCCCGATCAGGGGTCCCCGCCGTTCTCTCTCACAAAGCCGGTGAGGTTAACTTCGTCCCTTGCTCACTGCCGCGACGTGGGCAGTTGCCGCCGCCCACCGCCCTCCTCAAGGTTGAGCTACGTCCCTCAGGTACAACTCCCTTTACAGCCGGCTTGCACCACTGCTCCAGCTTCCCACATCACTCCCTGTGGATATTTCCCTACTTCTTTGCCCCGCACATACCTCTACTGGCTTCTACGTACTGTATTTGTGATGAGTTTATGTCTCATCAACTAGTCCCAGTAATCTTATTCTAATCACGCTTGTTCAATTTCTTTGCCACAGGGATGCTCATCTCAATTTTGGTGAAACTGCACAAAATGATCTGATGGTCAAAAGGTTGCAAACTTCATTTATTAGGAAGCTCGAATCTTGCCAGCAAATTGAAGCCTGGTCAGGGTTCACGGTTCAAGGGCTAGGGACTGCATGGATCGTTTTTTTCTTTAGCTGCCTCTGCTCCAAAATAAGTGTCAACTTTAGTAGTAATACAACTTTGTACTAAAGTTTGCACAAATTTGAGAAACTTATTTTGGAACGGAGGGAGTACATATTTGCTATGATCTGTCAATCATTGAGATGCAATAGCATGCATGTTAGTCTCCTTTGTATTTGATGAAATGTTGCAACGGGCAACCTTGGACGCAAGATACATGTAACAGAAGCTGGAAGCTTCATAGCATTGTACAAATTTATCTCGCTGATAAATTACAGTACGTACTATACTAGTACTTCCTCCGTTCCTAAATATAAGTCTTTGTAGAGATTTCACCATGAACCACATGCGGATGTATATAGATGCATTTTAAGTGTAGATTCATTCATTTTGTTCCGTATGTAGTGGAATCTCTACAAAGACTTATATCTACTAGTAATAGCTAGCCCCCACTACTAGGAATTCTCTATCCTCTCCTTGAGCCACGTCATCAAAATTGATGTAGCCGTTAGATGAAGTAAATCAGTCCATAATAGCCGTCTGATCTTGACGTTGAGAGGCTCCGCACTAAGCCACATGCAAGCATGCAGAAATACCATGCCACATGCATGTGAGTGGGTTTTAAATCACATCAACATGTCTGCATGCAAGCATGCACCGGTAGCATGCATGTAAGTGAGCTTTTAAGTCCCATTAACATGTCAAAAAGAAAAATATAATCCCATTATGCAGTAGGAGTTCAGGAGTTGGCTGATCTTTTTTCCTTACGTGGGATGATCTAAATGATGATGGGAGTTTATTTAGTTTGGTTACCACATTTGTCATGCGGTTATAGAGTTTTTTGTTCTATGAAATCGATAATTTTGCGCAGAGAGATATACCGTTGTTCCGCGCCAATGCGCGAGGACTCATCTAGTAATATTTAGGAACGGAGGGAGTACTATGTAAAGAGTTAGGTGTCGCACGGTGATAGTAGTGTGAGGTGGGCCATGTAATCACTGAGCCTGCATGTTTTCACTGCTCTTGCACGCCTCCGCTGTAAGAATGGAGAAAATTGTAATCTAGTAGTAGTAGTATACCTCCTTTCTCCGAAAGCGTGGGACATCCAGCAGTCCTACCACCTCAGTAATAAAGACCAATGAGCCGTCAAATCACATAGACCCAGCAGTAAGTTGGACGGATGAAGCAACCATCACTCTTGCGCCAGTGAGAGGTCGTGTCCGCTCTGCCCGGGCATGAATGCGGCACCGATTATTTGGAGCGGCGCTGACCGTTTCGGGCGGGAAGCGCGCGCGAATGATGGAGGGGCTTTGGGTGGGCCAGGCTGGTCAGGAGCGGGCGTGGCAGCTGTCCGCATGTCCCTACCGGACACGCCCGGAAACGAGAGGATGCACCGACTCTCGCGGCTAAAATCGTATACTACACAACATCTCTCTGTAGGAGTAGGTCGATCTGTCGCTCTCTCTAACACTCTCACACACACACACACACGCACGCACCTTGGTCCCGTTGCACCTTCTAACGTGACTTATTACACCTAGACGGAGGGAGTAGTAAGTATACGAGATACGGTGGCGCACTGACTTAAGTCGAATACAAGTGGCCAAAATTTGTGTGCATGTTATAATAAGGATTCACTTAAAATAGTACATGAGCGAACAGAGGAATCAATTGGACAGTGTTCCCGAGCAGTAGCGAGATGTGTGAGGTAAGATACACTGCTGGCGCTTTTAATTTTTCTTATTAATTTGTTTGTTTCGCCCTCTGACTGGTGGGACCCAACGTACTACGTGGAGAGAGGTAAGGTGACTAAGGCTGCATTATTTCTGCACCACTGTGGATAGTCTTACCACCAAAACCACATGACACGATTATGATTGAAATCCCAATGACTCCCACACACACAAAAAAACACGGCATGCTTGCCACACAAATGCAGGAATGTATAAAAGGTTATTTCCCTCTCGTTGAACATAACGGGAGGGTTTTGTAGCTGGTTAGCCTGTTCGCTCACTCTCTCGCCCTCTCTCGCTGGAGCCTCAGCGCTTGTAGTTGCTCTCTTCACACTCTCTCGCTCTCTCCAGATCTAAACAAGACTTCGTTGGCCTCTCTCTCCCCTCACTGCTGCTCAAAGAGCCGGCAGGATCCGTCCGCCGGGAAGGGAAGGAGGCTTAACGCTGTTCCCGTCGGCGAGGGACTACATGCGCAGTTGTTCACTTTCCACCCAGCGGTGGCGCGGGAGGGCCTCCGACCCCTTCTTCTTTGCTGTCGTCTCGTTGCCCACCGAACCACGCCCCAAGAACCTTAAGGTATAATTTACTT
Organism: Triticum aestivum; assembly: GCF_018294505.1. Taxonomy (NCBI): domain Eukaryota; kingdom Viridiplantae; phylum Streptophyta; class Magnoliopsida; order Poales; family Poaceae; genus Triticum; species Triticum aestivum. The sequence continues at coordinate 351,630,650 of NC_057800.1, read as the reverse complement.
ACTCCACATGCATTACTCTAGCCGCATGTATACCATGAATCTAGGACGTGGTTCAAAGAGGAAAGGAGTGGGGAAAGTAGTGGGAAAAGTTGTATATAGCATGAATCTAGGACGTGATTCAAAGAGAAAATGAAGGGGGAAAGTTGTATAGCATTAATCTAGGACGTGGTTCAAAGAGGAAAGGAATGGGGGAAAGTAGTGGGGAAAGTTGTATCGCATAAATCTAGGATGTGGTTCAAAGTGGAAAGGAAGGGCGAAAGTACTAGTTCAAAAAGGAAAGGAAGGGACAAGGCTGTAGAGTTTGAGCAGGACTAGATTTGCTGCGCTCACATAGGGAAAGGCGTCTAAAGATAACAAAACTGGGACCAACACAAATATGCTCCTTGGTTGCTTGTTCTTTGTTGCAACAGACTGTGCATGACCACAGTACATCGGTAGATGCACATGGTGCTGGTGCGTCCACTGTCCCGTGCAACTCATTAGCTGTTGTTAATCTAAGGCCCTGTTTGGTTAAAAACTCCCTAGTCCCTACCTGCTGGGTTCCAGGGACTAAACATGGACTAGAGGTTATTAAATGACATGCTAAAAGACCATGTTACCCCTAGTAATGAACTAATAGAGACAAGGTGCGATGCATGGCAGGGGCAACTGTTGGAAAAAGTCCCAAAAAGACTCCCTCGGGGTCTTCTTTCTTTAGTCCCAAATGCCCACTTTTAGTCCCTAAAAGTCCCTCCTCTTTGGTTTAGATGGGACTGACACGGAGTTTTTTTAGTCCCTACACCAAAATGTCCCTGTAAACAAACACCCTCTAATAATGCCGCTGGAAAATTGATGCAATGCCACAGTTAAAAGCAAATTACATGTTTAACGAATTTTATTGTTAATATAATCTCTATGTTAATATTAATCAATGCCACCGTTTGAGAAATGCTACTGTCTTGCTTTCTTTCCCATTTAGATAAGGTAGATGCTTCTTTTTGTTGGCTTCTGTGTCATCCACCGTTATTGACCACTAATTGTTTCCTTTGCACCTCTGTGTAAACAGGGTTATCTGCTTCACCTCGTTGCCATTGTGACCTTTTGTTGCACTGCACAAAACACTTTTGTTTTAAGAGTGTTTTGTGCAGTTCAACCAAAATGTCACACCGACAATGTTGCTTGATTGCTTGATCTTAGTGGAACTGCACAAGAGGAGATCTTACTTCCTATCCGTTAAGGCGAATTTGGTTCAGATCTTCTTCTTGTGAGTTGTTTGAATTCCGCATCATGAGAGGTCAGTACTAGCCTTCTTTCACATGATTCTGCAGTGTGCATTCATATGTTGTGCTACTTGTACGATAATGTTGCTTGATTTTAGTGAACTGCACAAATGGAGACAAGACTTCGAATCTGTATGTGCACCGTAATATCCCATTGAGGTAAGATAAGGATATTTCACAACTGCTGGCCTGTATTTTGCCACTTTCATCAGAAAATTAAGTTTAGTACTATACTTGTGCTCCCTAATTGACATGCCAAATCTTACATTGAAGGAGAAGCTTGTTTGTTATTGAACCAAGTGATGAAGGGGAAGAACAAGGGGAAGAAAAACAAAAATCAACTCCCGGTGTTGTCATGAAAAAGTGGTATTGTCCTTGAGAAGTGCTTCATCTGTGCTGTTTTAAATATTTCCTTTCCTTTTTTCGAGCAAACAGTGATGCTAGCATTTAGTAGTCCTCTTGTCTTTGCACAACAGGATCATCTTCCTCTGAAGAAGAATATGGAGTACGTGAAGTGACTAGTTTCGATTATGCCAGTATGAAGAAGCCATGTCTATCTTATCATCAGAAGGAGCAGTTGAAGGATGGTTACATTACTCCACACAAGACCAAACTAACTTCAGCTCAGAAGGACTGACAAAATCTCCATTTTTTTGCTGTGATGCGCGAGTACAATGTTGTTCTAGGATTCTTTCTGGTGAGTTCCATTTTTCTAAAAGTGTGCTCTACATGGACCATGTATGTGCCTGTTGAAACTGTCAATTCATCGTATAGTTTGCTCTATACTAATCACTTTTTTGTATTTGTGCAAACAGGGGTGCTTAGCTTGATTTCAATGGGAACTGCACAAAATGTTCATGAATACATCGAATCATTCATTTCCACCACCAGCAAGGAGGTGCCGATAAGTTCAAGGCGTTGCAACATATAAGGGCGAAATCATACAAGCTACGCGCGAATTTGGTTGATTTTGGTGGAACTGCACAAAAAGAACAGCTGGTTTATTTAGCACGAGGTGCCATGTCAATGTCCGAACTGATGGCAAACCCTGCCCATTCCACAATCGTAGGCATTTGATATTTTGGAACGGGACAAACTTGTCAAATTTTGCTCATTGATTTTAGCAAGACATTCGTTTGATATTTTCGAATGGGACGCCCTTGCTGTCAGCAGCGTTGATCAATTTTTTCTTTATTCTTTAGTTGTGAAGTAAATATTGCCTCTGACATGTGAGTCGCTGAGATGCATAATCATCGATTGTTTTGAATGTTCTCTATGAATTGCCAGGCCTGTGTGTTTGATTGCAATGTACAGAAATGCTAAAAACCTGCTCAAACTCTTTGTACTCCTTATGTTCCTTTTTACTTCGCACATTGTGAAAGTGCATACTTTTTTGTATAAGATTGGTCAAAGTAGAGATACTTTGACTGTAGACAAAACTTGTATGCAGACTAGAAAGGACCGGAGGGAGTACATGTGAAACTGCTACAAATGAGGTGATCACCCTAGGAATAATGCTAGTACATATTGTTTTGCATGTTTATCCAATGTCAGTGATATAGGAATTCGAACTAACCGAAATAAATTCATACATACACGGTCGGATTTCATATAAGCATGCCAGATTTCATTACATTTCATACATTCTTCAACTAAAAAGGGGTGCGCTGGAGGTATAATTAATTAACCGAAGCTACCCACCTGTGTCCCACTGAGCCGAACAGAAGCTTCAGTGACTTAACTGCAGGTGCAGTTGCGTAACTGACATGTGGCCTGTTAGAAGCAGTGTTATTCTCCAGCAGAACTCCCCGACTCCACGTCGCTGCCAAGAAGCTAACCGGCCATCAATGGTCAACCCGCCTAGCTTGGCTTCAACAGGAGGGTAGCAGCGATGGCCTTACTTGGACCCGAGCGGCAGCGACCTACCATGTTCTACTCTTCCTCGTTTTATGTGTGGCGTGGCCTCGTTGGCAGCGGGGCGGGGCCTCAGCGGAGCCGTCGATGTCCTTTGTCTCGTTGCCGGCGGGCGGCGCCTCAGCGGAGCGGTGGAAATCTTCCCCCGCGTTGCCGGCAGGGTGGGGCCTCGGCTGAGCCGACGATGTCCTCTGCCTCGTTGTTGGTGGGGCGGGGCCTCGGCGGAGCCGGCGGTGTCCTCTGCCTCGTTGTTGGCGTTGCGGGGCCTCGGTGGAGCAGGGCCTCATCGACGCCAGCAGAGCGGGGACTCGTCGGAGCCGGCATTGTCCTCTGCCTCATCCTCGGTCTCGCCAAACAGCGTCTCGCCCACTTCATCGCCCTCTTTGCTAGCCTCTTTGTAGGCGGCCGCAGCCTCCGCCACCCGCATGCGCTCCCGCCAGCGCTCGAGGCGGCCCTTGTGGGCGGAGCAGTACGAGTCGAGCAGCGCCTCCTGCTCTGCCCGCTCCGCGGTGATCTGCTCCTCCGCCTGCAGACGCTCCTGGAGGAGATGGTGGTTGTAGGCGGCGTTGGCCTGCGCCTCCTGGAACTGCTCCTGACGCATCTGCCTCACACTGTCCATATATTGGGCATAGGCCTCGCCGATGGTCATGGTGCAATGCACCGGCAAGGATGCCGCGGAGGAGGGGGTTGGCGCCGGATCATCGACTACCATGTTCTCCATTGGGACGCCGTCGTCCTCCGGCTGCCTGCCAGCCAGCCGGTCGGCAGCAATGGCTGCCATCTCCTTGTGGTCTGTCGTCTGCCCATCCCGAAGAGCGCTGGAGCGCGAGGAAGCCATGGTGGGCAGTAGTGGTGTGGACAGGAGAAAGGGAACGGATGCGGATGACTGCGGCTATGGCCGGCGCAGCAGTTTATATAGCAATGGTGGGCGGGTGGAGGGACGGACGTGTGGCGCCGGAGAAGCCGCCTCGGCAACCGCATATCATTAATGTGGGTGGCAGATGGACGGACGGACGGCACTTGTGTCGTTTGAAGGCGGAGCAATCGCCTGCATCGGGAAGCGGGGCGGGCGACGCTGACTGTTTCGGGCGGAAAGCGCGCGCGGGCGAGGAGATGACTTTACTTGGAGAAGATGACAATGGGGACCCACCAGGTCCATAGCCTCACGTACGCAAGTGCCTCCTTATTATATATATATATATATGTGTGTGTGTGTGTGTGTGTGTGTGTGTGTGTGTGTGTGTGTGTGTGTGTATAAAACTATACTCCCTCCGTCTAGGTGAATAAGTCGTATTAGAAGGTGCATCACGACCTAGGTGCAAGCAGATTGGTGGAAAAGAAGAATATTTCTCTCTTCTAAACACAACATTTAATCACAGCAGTTAAGAGGATGCCTTATTAGCTACCCATGCAGGCCATCGTAATTCATAGCATGCAAAGCGCTTTTATTTCTTGCCTAATAACCGCATGAACGTGCTGCATGCATTGGTCCTTGCCCGAGCAAAAAAAGGAGGAAAGGGGTTTCCACGGGAGACAACGAGGCAGAGGTGGAAGTGCTCGCTGGAGTTATTTATTTTGCTTCCCCCTGGTTTCCTGACATCACGGTCCCACACCATTGTCAACCTATGTAGTACTAGTCAATAAACGAGAGAATTGCACAAGAAGCGGCTGACAGCTGGGACCAAGCAGCTCGAGCAGTATTTGTGTTTTTGAGGTGTGAGCACTGCAGAGTTTTTAGATGTTTAGCCCAGATATTAATTTTTCTCCTCTGAACAACAACGAAAACATCGCTGCAGGTATTAACTGGGCGGGCTGTGGCCCATCTAGCCTAGGCCAGATATCCAGCCCAGATATTAATTCTTTTCAAGCTGAAAATGGCTAGCCCAGCTATACTTTTTTTAGGAATACCCAGGCAAGGCCAAGTTGTTAATCTCTGCCCCGCTAGGCTACAAATCTTTCCCAGGAGGGATGCATTAGTTTTAACAAGAAAATGGGCTTTAAGAAATAATAAATGGGATGTACTTATAAAAACTGGGCAGTAACTATAAAAAAATGCACCAAACACGTGATTACTTTATAAAATATTATTTTTGGATATTGAAATATTTAATTTCATTAATTGTTGCGAGCGCAATGTTTCATTGGATTTTTACGTAATATAAATTTATATTGAAATTGTATTTAATCTGACTAGAAATTTTGGGATAAAAATATTTCGGATCCCATCAAAATGTGGGAAATTTTATTGAATTCTGTTTTGAACGGTTGGTTGAAATGGATTGTACTTTTAACAAACTGTAAATGGGTTGTAGTAAATTCCATTAGAATTCAAAAATGGGCTACACATTCTTACAAATCTCAAATGGGCTATAAGTTCTCTGCCACACACTTATGGCCTTACTAAGTTGACGCGTCCCCTAAAAAAACAGAGTTGACGCGTATGCAAGGCTTTGTCAACTGATAGTCAACACACGGTTCTAGCAGCAGTGGTCGTTGGATGTCCATCCAATGGATGTCGTGCTTCTTCTTCAAATCTCGGATATTCTAGCTTCACCCGCCCAAAAAATGATTCCTCCCCCTGACATCTGGGGCGCACCGTTTCAAAATCTAACCTGTGGGCCTACTAAGTTGACGTACCAAGGGCTTTGTCAACTTAGTCAATATAAACGATTCTAGCTAAAGTGACCGTATGATGTCCATCCAACAGCCGTAGTGCTTCTTCAACCTCTGGTCTTCTTGCTCCAGCCACCCAAAGCAGCGCCGGTCGTGCCGCCTGCTCCTGCCTCTCGTGGTCGGCTGTGCTGCCGTGGAGGCCTCACCGCCCCCTACTATTCCCACCGCTGGCTAGGCCCTGCGGCGACGGCAGCCTCACACCGCAGCCGAACGAGTGAACCCTCATACTCCTCTCCGCCTGGGCATCCACTGCCGCGTCTTCACCGGCTCCGCGTCGTCCCCTTCCTAGGCCTCGCCGTCGTCCACCGCCCTGGTGCTCTCGGCGCGGCGTGGTCAACGTGGAAGGAACGACTTCCATCGGGTGTGGACTGTATGTGGAGAGGCTGACAGCTGGGTCCACGACGGCAGCAAGGAAGTGCCTCCTTATTACGCAGAAAATAATTGTCAGGACCCCAATCCTAAGTCACACCGATCTAGCATGTAACACTTCATATCACTTTGCAGCCTCACACACGGTATTCCCACGGGTGCCACCTTACCTGGCCCGGGACCGTTTGTGCCTTTTGGCTCACGTATATGATAATGTCGCTAGCATCCATATGACAGAGAACCTGGGCCGACATGGCTAGTCGTGAACCCAAAGCGGCACCAACCCACGGGGACAGGCATACATGAATCGCATCGAGCATGTCGGTCAGCAGCTTGTGAATCCGGGCTGTAGCATTGGGCTAACAGGACTCCGGGAACCCGGGCTGTATCAGGCTAGGCAGGACTCCGGATGTCACCGCGTGACATTTCCCCGAAGGGACAGACACAGGGATGAAGTGAAACACATGACGGCCAGTCAAGTGTCCTGAGCAGTAGTGCTGGGCTAGCAGGACTCCGGTGAACCGAGCTGTAGCGGACTACTATGGCTCATGGAAGCACTAGACTACATTTCCCCATAAGAGAGGCTGCCAAGGATAAACAACCTAGATTGTCGGATCCCACACATACCAAGCATTTCAATCATACACACAATATGCTCGATATGTGTAAATACAACATGGCATCACAACATAACTCTATGACTCAAGTATTTATTCGTTAGGCTCCGAGGAGCGAGATATTACAAACATGGGTCTCATGACCCAACAATCATAGCATACAAATCAAAGCACATGCGGAAGCTTCTCATGTCTGAGTACAGACATCTACAAATGAAAAAGGCTAAGAAGCCTGACTATCTACCAGATCCTGCCGAGGGCACAAGATCGTAGCTGAGGTATCAAGCTAAACGTTGAAGTCCATGTGAAACTACTAGCGAGACTAAAGTCTCTTTGCAAAACATAAATTAAGCAAACGTGAGTACAAAAGTACTCAGCAAGACTTACATCAGAACTAGCTACATATGCATCGGTATCAACAAAGAGGGGTGGTGGAGTTTAACTGCAGCAAGCCAGCTTTGACTCGGTGGCTATCTTAAACTACGACTGCAAGTAACTCTTTTGAGGTGGCGCACACGAGTCCACATATTCGCCATTCAATACACCACTATGGATCCGCTCCCGTCTCCCTACGAGAAGGTCATCCATAGCACTCACACTTATCTTGCGAGTTCTAGAGTATCCACTTTCACTTGTCTATGAACTATTATAGGCAACCCAGAAGTCCTTTACTGCGGACACGGCTATTCGAATAGATCATTTATAACCCTGCAGGGGTGTACTTCGTCACACATGTTTCCACCACTTAGCGTCTGCACACGACATGTGCTCGGCAGACTTCAAGCGAAAGCCGACGTGGGTGTAGACCATGACCTGACTAACTGCACAAGTCTCTAGTCCAGGTTTATCGCCTATTCGGGTTCCATCCACAAGGAAATCCGGCCGGGGTGTCCTCAAAGGCCCCAAACAATGTGTATAGGGTCCCGAGATGCCAAACGGGCTCCCGGCATACCCGGCCATAGTGTGTCTACCGCATCATAGCCCACCCTTAGGGTCAGCACTATGCACGGCCGCCAACACATAACCTACAAACACCAGAAACTAGTTGCAACTCCTGGACAGAGGACGAGAGGGGTCAATAAGTCGAGCGAGGTCATATTTCAGGGCCCAATGTGTGGTAGTAGCTATTTCATGGATCACAAACACAGAACTCAGTTCCTGAGGACGGTTTCAGTGAGACAACCCACCATGTACTCCTACATGGCCTCTCACCGCTACCTTTACCAAATCGTGTTCACACACTTAGCTCACACACCGTAGGACATGTTCACACACCTCCGGTTCATCCCTGATGAACCAGACCTGACACGACTCTATGCAATAGCAGGCATGACAAACAAGCATGAATGAGTAGGCACATCAGGGCTCAAACAACTCCTACTCATGCTAGTGGGTTTCATCTATTTACTGTGGCAATGACAGGTCATGCAGAGGATAAGGGGTTCAACTACCGCATCAAGTAACAAATGAATCGTTGTTGTCCTAATGTAGTAAAAGAGAGCAGGAGCGAGAGAGTGGGATTGTATCGGAATGAACAAGGGGGGTTTTGCTTGCCTGGCACTTCGAAAGATATTATAGCTCTTCATCGGTGTCATCGATCTCATCGTCGGAACGTCGTCTACTGAGAGGGGACAATTACCGGCAAACAAGAGGGAACACAATCAATGCAATGCAACAGACATGACGTATGATCATGGCATGTTAAGGTACTGAATTCACCTAATGCAACAGTTAGTCATATTAATTGAAGTGGAATTCAAACATATAGCAAATTCCAACTCCAAAACTACATACCATATATTCCATAAACATGAATTGTCCTAGTTGGTGATCTTAACTTGCTCAAACATGCATGAACATGGCATAAACAGATTCTTCATATTTTTCTGATAATTTTTCATATATAAATTATTTCATTGGGAGTTACGGTTGAATTTCTATGATTTTTGTTAACCATTCAGTGGTCATATATTTCTTACTAGTGTGACCGGTGTACATCCACGCACGATCAGTCATCTTGCCTAGCTAATGGACACATAATATATATATATATATATATATATATATATATATATATATATATATATCAGCATGTATATATTCATCAGTTAAAGGAGTTTGTCACTTTTATTAGGTCCATGCAACCTAGATGCTAATAGGTAAAGATAGGTCCTAATCCTACCCGAATATGTGTAGATTGGGTTTGTTTTCCCATGCTCTGCTCTGGATCCAACGCAAAATTTTGGCAGCACCTCCCCGCTTTTCTCCTGATACACATCTCGACAATAAGCAGAGAGGATGTGTACCCGGAGAACAATAGGGTGGCACTGACGAAATTCTGCATCGGATCCGGAGCAGAGCATATGGGAAAACAAACCCAATCTACACATACTTGGGCTGTCCATGGATAACGTTGGACAATTCAAAAGAATCACGGTTATAAATATGCAAATGCATGCATATTTATAGATGTAACCCTTTCGAACGGGGGACGCATAGTGGTCATGCATACTAATGATTGAAGACACCTATAGCTAGCAAGTTTCATCGGCACGAAGACCGGAACAGAGCAAATCAAGGGGGGAGGAGATGTCATTTGTGCTAACCCACGAACGCAGGGGCGGAGCTCGTCGAACACTAGACCCTCGCAGCAACGAAAAAACCGCCCATTTAAATCGAAAGATGAGTTTCATAGCAATATTGTTTTTTCCATCAACCTAACTAAATATTTACAAAGGGACGAGCAGGTTAGGGGTTCCTTGGTGTCGATAGAACCCTAAATAGCAAATACCATCAGTGCAAGATACATGAGGCGCTCGACGTTGAACACTAGATCCATGCCCCACAAGTGACGTCGGCGCCCGGCGTCCCGCAACAATAGTTCTGGTGGCCGATGACGGTCGAACACCTTGGAAAATTTGTCTGGCAGCCTCTATGATGAGGATTAAATCCAAGTTTTGAAATTTCAAACAACCAAACCGACTTGAGCCAGTTTGGGTGTTTCAAGTTTCAACACTTAGCTTTCAATCGCCTTCTCTGAGGCTGCCAAACAAATTCGCAATGGTGTTCAACCGCCATCGACGCCGAGAACTATTGTTGCAGGGTGTAGGACCCCTATGTCACTTGTGGGACATGGATGTAGTATTCGACACCGATGGCCACATGTACCTCGCACTGACGATACTTGTTATTTAGGGTACCATCCACACCGAGGAACCCCCTAACCTGCTCGTCCCCGGGTAAACTAAATTAGCATGCATTCAATAAGCAAAACTACATCATCTCTTACGTCCGTACATCATCGAATATTATCACAAATACATCTCAAATAGTATCATACATATAGCATCACTAATACAGCTAGAACTGTAGCGAACGAAGGGTATCGGCACGGGCGGTGGACACCCAAAGAGAAGGAACCATCACAGGATCATAGCTCCAATGAGATCCCTGAAGAACCTGCTGCTACCTTGTAACACCCTCGATGCGACTATATCTCCCACGTGTCGAGGCACGACTTAGAGGCATAATCGCATTGAAGGCATGTGTCGCAAGTAAGGCAATCTTCACAACATCCCATGTAATATGAATAATAAAGGGGAGATAACATAGTTGGCTTACACTCGCCACGTCAATCAAGATACATAAATAACATTACATCATCCAAACACTCATGGCCCGACTACGGCGCCAAAATAAAAGATAACCCAACATGTGACACGGTCCCGATCACCCCCAACTGGGCACCACTACTGATCATCGGGAAAGGAAACATAGTATCGTTGAGAGTCTTCGTCTAACTCCCACTTGAGCTCAAGCGCGTCACCTGGAGCGGAATCATCAGGCCCTGCATCTGGTGTAATAGTAATCTGTGAGCCACAGGGACTCAGCAATCTCGCACCCTTGCGACCAAGACTATTTAAGCTTATAGGTAAGGCAAGGTAAATATAAGTGGAGCTGCAGCAAGCGACTAGCATATATGGTGGCTATCCTGTTCGCAAAAGAGAGCGAGAAGAGGAGGCAAAGCGCGAGCGAGAAACTAGAGAGCAACCTGTGCAAACATTACTCCAACACCGTGTTCACTTCCCGGACTCCGCCGAGAAGAGGCCATCACGGTAACACACTCAGTTGATTCATTTTAATTAAATTAAGGTTCAAGTTGTCTACAACCGGACATTAACAAATTCCCATCTGCCCATAACCGCGGGCACGGCTTTCGAAAGTTCAAATCCCTGCAGGGGAGTCCCAACTTAGCCCATGACAAGCTCTCGCGGTCAATGAAGGAATAGACCTCCTCCTGAGACGTTCCGATTAGACTCGGTACCTCGGTTCTTCAAGACACTTCGACAGGTTAAAACAAGACCAGCAACACTGCCCGAATGTGCCGACAAATCCCGATAGGAGCTGCACATATCTCGTTCTCAGGGCACACTCAGATGAGCTCTCCATACAACTAAAACCAAACCTCGAGTTTCCCCGAGGGGGCGCTGCACAGGACTCTAGTTTGGACCAACACTCAGAGGAGCACTGGCCGAGGGGGGGCTAAAATAAGATGACCCTCGGGCTCCGGAAACCCAAGGGAAAAAGTGGCTAGGTGGCAAATGGTAAAACCAAGGTTGGGCATTGCTGGAAAAGCTTTAATCAAGGCGAACTATCAAGGGGTTCCCATTATAACCCAACCGCGTAAGGAACGCAAAATCCGGGAACATAACACCGATATGACGGAAACTAGGGCGGCAAGAGTGGAACAAAACACTAGGCGAGAGGCCAAGCCTTCCACCCTTTACCAAGTATATAGATGCATTAAGATAACAAGATAATATAATGATATCCCAACAAGTAAAAGATGTTCCAACAAGGAACGGCCTCCAATCTTCACCTTCAACTAGAAACGCTATAAGAGGGGCTGAGCAAAGCGGTAACATAGCCAATCAACGGTTTGCTAGGACATGGTGGGTTAGAGGTTTGACATGGCAATTTTGGGAGGCTTGAAAGCAATTGGTAGGCATCGTAGCATTGGCATAGCAAAAGAGCGAGCATCTAGCAAAGCAAAGATAGTAGTGATTTTGAGGGTATGATCATCTTGCCTGCAAAGTTGTCAGAGTTGACCGGATCCTCGAAAGCAAACTCAACAGGCTCCTCGTTAGCGAACTCATCTCTCGGCTCTACCCAAACAAGACAAACAAGCAACAAGGACACAATCAACCACGTGCAAGGATCAAGCAATATGATGCAAGGATGGTATGCTATGCGGGATGCGATGCGGGATGCATATGCAAGATTTGACAAGGGATGCATGAACTTGGCCTCAACTTGGAAATCCAAGTGTTCCGCTGGAAAGATGAGATGAAATCTCTTGAAAACGATATAAAGAACGCCGGAATCGGAGTTACGGTTTGGAAATGGCAAGCAATTCAAATATGACACCAGTCTGCGATTTACAGCAAGTAGCCATCTAAATGCAATGAGATGAACAAGCTACAACACCCAAACATGGCAACAAAATACATGGCAGGGATGCATTCATGATGCTTAACAAAAGTCTAGCACTGAGCTACGGCCAAACCATCCATTAACAGGTTCAAACAAGCATGGCAAAAATGCATATGGCAAACAGATTTCAGACTTAGTGAAATTAACACTTGTCTGGAATTTCAGATCAGGTAGCACTCTTCGGAGCAACAAAACTACATGCTACAGGACTTGAACATGGAAAAGTAAAGCATGGCATGGAGCTACTCAAAGAGCTTAACAAAAGTCCCTTAGTGACCTTGAGCCAAAAGGGATCAGAAAATACAATTGCAAGCATGTGAACATGGCAAAAACATAATCAGATCTCAGACTTAGTGAAAACTTGAGCATGCTGAAAACAGATATCAAGTAGGCATGTTTACGAGCTCGATGCACTCACTACGGAGCAAGTCATGATAATCTGAGCATACACCCATCAACAATACACAAAATGCAAGCTAGACATGGCAAGAACAATAGCATAGCATGCACGGATCAACTACAACATCCTCGGCAAAATCGCTAACAAGTAGACAATCTGCCCAGATTCACGAAGTAGCAAAAGTAGAGCTCGATTGACTCAAGCTAGGGTGCTCCATAATTGCAAACAAAGACATGGATGGATAGAGCACTACAAGATTAACAAAACATCCTTACTGATCATCCTCAAAAGAGGCACGGATCACTAGGAAACAACATGAACATATGGCCATATGAAATAAACAGCCCAAAAACTTAGTGGAAATGCTAAGTCCCTGAAATCAGCATTACCAAGTGCCTCACTTTTCAAGCTTGTGCTAGTCACCACACACATCACAAAAATACATGGGTTGCACCTCTGGAAAGATGGCAAAACCCTTAACAAAACATATGTAGAGCTCATGGGCATAACATGCACACAATAATCATGGCAAAAATGACAAATATCTAAATGGAGTAGCAGATCTGATAATTATCTCAAGTAGCACTCTTCTAACAGCATTTCGGGCATCAAGATGAACTCAAATTAAAATGATGCAATGGAATGAAATGATGTACTCTCTGAGATGAACATTTTGATATGCTATATGCCAAAAACGGAGTTACGGATGCAAAGTTACGATGCGATGAACAGGAGCATATGAGCTAGGGTTTCGGGCAAAAAGTCAACCGTCTCCGGATCTAGATCTGGCGGGTTACAGTAGCTGGCCGGGTACTGTAGCACGAACTCGCCGGAGATGGAAGTTTTCGCCGGAGAAGACCGAGGCCGGCGGGGAAGGGGTCTTCGGAGATGGATCCGGCGCGGGGCGGCGCCGTGGGGGCGAGGGCAACCCGCGGCGAGCGGTGCGAGGCTGGGCGGCGAGGGGCGCGCGCTCCCTACTCCGGCCGGCGAGGTCACGGCAGCCGGCCGGACGAAGCGCAGCGGAGCGGCGAGGTGAAGGCGGCGGCGTGAGGTAGAAGAAGGGCGGCGGGGCGCGGGCGCCGTTGCGGGAGAGCTCGGGCCGCGGTGGCCCTACGCGGGCCGAGCGGGCCGGCGCGCGGGTGGAGGCGCGGCGAAGTGGGCGCGGCGACCGGGCGAATAGGGAGGCGCCATGTGGCAGCGGCGGGCGGATCAGACGTGTCCGGCGCCGTCCGGACGTGTCCGACAGCGGCGGATCTGAGATTTTTAGGGTTTCGGGGGAGGAGACCCGGGATTTGGAATGGGGGTTCTTTATATAGACATAGAGGGAGCTAGGAGAGTCCAAATGAGGTGCGGTTTTCGGCCACGCGATCGTGATTGAATGCTCTAGATGATGGAGAGGGTTTTGGTGGGTTTTGGGCCAACTTGGAGAGGTGTTGGGCTGCAACACATACGAGGCCTTTTCGGTCCCTCGGTTAACCATTGGAGTATCAAACGAAGTCCAAATGATACGAAACTTGACAGGCGGTCTACCGGTAGTAAACCAAGGCCGCTTGGCAAGTCTCGGTCCAATCCGGAAATGTTTAATCCCCACACACGAAAGAAAGGTAGAAAAGACCACCGGAGGAGAACGAAGCGCCGGAATGTAAAACGGACAACGGGGAAAATGCTCGAATGCATGAGATGAACATGTATGCGAATGCAATGCACATGATGACATGATATGAGATGCATGACAACAATAACAACACACGGAGACAAAAACCCGAACCCAAAAAAATAAAATAACTTAACGCCGGAAACGGCAAGAGTTGGAATACATATTGGGAAAGTCATATCTGGGGTGTTACATACCTCTTAAGCACTGCGTTGGTTTTCCCTTGAAGAGGAAAGGGTGATGCAGTAGTGATAGTTCATCCAAGTGAACCGTATGTTGTATATCGCACACACCTTCATCTGGCTGCCCGTTTCTTTTGTTCCTCCTCATCGCAAATAGTTAATTGAGATGAACCCTATGCCCTGCATCGTACACGCAACTAAAATCTGAATCGTGTTTGATGCATCCTCCATCGCAAATGTTTTGCACCTTTTTGATGGGTTTTTTACACCACCGTTTGCGATTATGGCATCGCACATAGTTTCGTTGAAGGGTCTCTGATCATAGTGTCACGTTAGCAGCATCATGTAGTAGTGTTTTATACAGTATTCTAATCATATCATAAACATGCAATATGCTCATCATATCATACACATAATAGTCTCATCATATCATCCAACACAAATCATGTCGTCACGTCATAATCACGATGTAGCTATAAAAGTTACATGACATGTCTCATCATACATAATGTACTACTTCTTGAGGCACCAGTTCGTATCCCTCTCTCGCACTAGCGTGAACCTAAACTAACTACTTTCCGATTTGGCTCTGCTATTGAACCCTCTCTGGCTGTCGCTCGGAAGGCGATACACCTGGGCCTGACACTCCGGCCATTCATCGTATACTCCTGGCATAGCACTTCTTCGCCATCAATGATCTATGTACCTGCATCGTCACATGAGTCGATAATATGCAACATATATAGTTGAGCAACAGAAAGAGATAGACTTGGCAAAAATAGAAGCAACATATCATAATCATAAATAACAAAGTTCATCATACCCAAAATGCCCTAACTAGAGTGATCTTCGCTAGTTGACGAGGACGGTTTAATTACCTCACAAATAAAGTTCAGTCGTGCATAACTCAAAGTTTTGTCTTAGAGAAAGTATGGACTAAACGGACACATTGTCATATATTGTCAATCACTCCAACATGTCGTGCCATCCATCCAAGTCAGGCAGATAGTCCTCGAGCGCAGTGAAAGGCTTCTGGTCGATACATTGAGTGGCTACGCGTGTTCGGACGTCTTCCCACGACATTTTCCCTTCTTTGTAGAACATCCCTGTTTTTTCGAGGACCTCCTTCATGATTATTTGGGCAAGTTCACGCTGGATGTGACAGAACTCAGCTCGAAGTCGATGATCCGGGGAATCTTCTAGGTTCTTTGCCCATTACAGACTATGAGCATCGCCGGATCTAGGTGACATGCGAAGGTTCTACTGATCTCGTCTATCGGATTCAGGGCTCCGCAGAACCTTGAGAGGTTCTAACACTGGGTGCACACAAAGAACACTCTCTCCCTAGCTCGCTCGCTAACGATCCCATGGCCTAGCTCGACGAACCCGGAGAACGAGAGACACAGAGATTTATCCTAGTTTGGGCCACCTTGCGGTGTAATACCCTACTCCAACTTTGTGGTGGATTGCCTTGATGGGCTGAGGATTAACTAGTACAGTGGATGAACAGCCTTAGGAGGTGAGGTGTTCTTGAGCTCGATGAGCTGGTGAGTGTGGGGATGGTCTGGATGATCCTCTCCTCTATGGTGGTGGCTAACTCCTATTTTATAGTGGCATTGGTCCTCTTTCCAAATGTAGGCGGGAAGGGATCCCACAACGGCCAAGTTTGAAGGGAGAGAACTAGTACAAGCTATCCTGACAAAAGTAGTCTTCGCCTGCAAAAGGCTCTGGTGGTGACGCTGCCGTGGGCTCCGTGATGACCTCTGTCTTGTCATCCTGGTGGTCTTGGTCTTGTTGCATTGATATGGAAACCTTTGCCTGATGCCTCGAAACTCCGCGCCTGCACTTGCCTCCTTAGCACCAAAGAGGAAACTGGTACACTGCGCCCGCTGGAGCCTACCTGGCCTTGGTCGTCATGGCTCACGTCATGTGAACCTCGCGAGGTGCACCCTGCCTTGATATCTCCGCTCCTCGGGAGCCAGCCTAGTGAGGCTGTCCCCAGGGAGGTCTTGGTGTCGTCCGTCTCGCGAGGCTCGGCCCCTTTCGAGGGTTTTGGATCGTTGTTGCTGGAACTGGGCCATATCAGGCCGCTGGTGGAGCCACGCCGCGGGCCACAGGTAGGCAAGTCTGGGCACCCCCGATCCTAGAACGCCGACAGTAGCCCCCGTGCCCAAGGCGCGCTCGAACTTGGCTTCGAGGCGAAGCCAAAGGGAAAGTGCGGAGCGCCGCGGGCCCCAACCACCTGCGGCCTCGGTCAACGTGTGGTGATTGACAGGACATGGGCGCATCCGCTTCCCCATGCTTCCTCGGCAACCATCTGACTTGATGAGATGCCGTTGCATGCAGAGGAAAATCATCATTACGTGCGATCGTGGTGACCGGTGGTTGGCCTCCTCCTGGCTATAAATGAGGGAAGGGGCGAAGCCCCCTTCGCTCATCTCTGCCTTCTCGCCGTCTGCTCCTTCTTCCTCCTCCTTGCCTCGTCGCCCTGCTGCAGCCCCCATGGCGCCAACGAAGAGGTTCTCGGCCGCGGAGAAGGGGAAGGCTCGCTAGGAGGGGCCTGGCTCACCACCGCCCAAGAGGGGGCGGGGTCGCCCTCGCAAGCATGCCACAACTCCTGTTGTGGCTCCTCAGAGGCGCGGGCGTACTCCCTTGGGGACCGGTGTCGTTCTTGGTGGCCGCAGCGGTACTACCTCTCGCAGCGGGGGCCACCCGAGGTGGGGAAGCCCTTGCACCGAGGGAGGCGCGTTGTGGTCACCCGGCCTCCTCGGTCGCACTTCCATTCGGTGGAGGTGCTCCCGGAGTTTGTCGTGTGGTCGGAGCGGCCGGCTAGCACCTGGCTCCAGCTCCTGCGCTCCTTTGCTGGCGAGCTGCCGGCCGTGAGCCGACGGCTTTTGGTTGCAAGCCGACGGCTGCTGCAACAAGGCCTCATGTGCCGCGGTGGAGGTTTTCACCGCGGGCAATGCGGTCCTGGCCCGCGGCTGGCAGATGTTCTCCTCGCGCGCATGACCTGAACAGGAGGTGCACCCTCCACTTCAAGTACGACGGCGTCGCGGCCCTCTACGTGAGGGTGTTTGGGGAAGATGGTTGCCGCGCTGGGTGCTACCCCGAAGATAGCGACGACGACGACAGTGGGCTTGGCCTTGACGACAGCCGCGACGGCGCGGAAGGCGAGCTTGCCCTTGGCGATGGCCACGACTCGTCCAGCGGCAGCGGCTCCTCCTCCGAGAGCACCAGTAGCGGTGTCTACGACCAGCCGCCGGGCTCGCTTCAAGGACAGTGGCGGGTCGTCCCGCCGCGCTCCAGTGAAGCACGAGGAAGGCTTTGGCTGAGTCCAGGGGGCGGCCTCGGAGCTAACCCTCGTGAGCTGCCGCGGTTGTGTGTGCCGCTTTTGTTTATCCTTTTTTCCTGCACCTTTTTAAAAAACATGGGGCCCTGCGGTGGCGCGTGTAGTGAACTATGGTGTTTATGCTGCTATGTTATGCTTATCGCTCCGGTGTTATGCTGCGGTGCTCAATCTTCAAATGCGTATGGTAGGATACTTAGCTTGATACGTTTGCGGTAGTCCCCCTCCTCGTGACGGCGCGCGTTCCACTGCCTGGTGAGGCCCTTCTTGCCGTCGGATTGGGAATCCCCAACCTCGAGGGATGTCACGAGGCTGCGAAGTTGTTAGAAAGCTCTGTCGGGTGTTTTATTCTTCCTTGCGCGAGCCCTCGGGCATGAGCCCATCGTGGATCAGTGCACCGTGTCGCAGTACCCGGAGGGCATGGACATCAAGAGGGTGTGTAGATCACGAGCTTGCTCGAGGGCGTCTCGCGAGGATAGAAAAACCCGAAGCACCGAAGGAGCGGGGCTACGACGAAGTGTGTTTGCTGTGCGGGGCGAGCCCGTCGCACGCACACACCTGCCCAACCCCCACGCGCGTGAAGGAGCGACGGGCAATTGCCGCTCCTCCAGAACCAGGACCAAAACACAAAAGAGAAAACAGAGGGGGACGTCGGCGAGGCAATTGAAGGCATGCAAACTCCAAATTCATTAAAAGGTTGCAAACCAGATAAAGAAAGCAAATGAACAGTCGCGTCCGGCACCTAGTCTAGTCTTCTCACCAGCCCGGAGCTAAGTGCTGCCACTAGGACGCAGGAGGGAGCCCCCGAGGCTGGAGGGCGGCACTCTGGAGACTCCGGGGCGTGTAAAGCCCCACTCATTATTACGTGAGAGTGTCACGAGCGGAGACCTTCACAGCCATGGGGCCTTGCTTCATGGGTAGAACCTTCGGAGGTGCTGGATGTTCCAGGCATTCTGGATGGGGATCCCGTCCTGCGTCTCCAGGCACATGGCGCCAGGCCTGGAGACGCGGGCGACCCTAAACGGGCCCTCCCACATGGGTGAGAGCTTATGTAGCCCTTCCCTGGAGAGCACCCGTTGTAGGACGAGATCTCCCACCTCGAGTGTCCTAGAGTGGACGATGTGGTAGTGGTACCGCCGCAGCGCCTGCTGGTACCTTGCCGCTCGGAGCGAGGCTTGACGGTGGCGTTCCTCCCCCAACAGAGGTCCATCCCCCACGTGGCATCCTGGCGCGCCTCATCAAACGCCAAGACCCATGTAGAGTGATGCCTGACCTCATGTGGGAGAACCGCTTCAGCTCCATAGACGAGGAAGAACGGAGTTTCGCCGGTCAGCTTGGTCGCAGTGGTGTGGACGGACCACAGCAAGGACTGGAGCTCATCGAGCCAGCCCCTGCCGCAGGCCTCGAGCTTCTTCTTGAAGGTTCTTTCCTTGAGGCCCCTCGGGACCTCCGCGTTGGCATGCTCATCCTGGTCGTTGCTCCTCGGGTGTGCTACTGAGGCGTAGCATATCTGCGTTCCAAGGTTAGCATAATATGTTTTGAAGAGGTTGCTAGTGAACTGCGAGCCGTTATCGGTGATGATGTGGTTAGGGACTCCGAAGCAGCTCACGAGGCCCTTGATGAACTTGACCGCCGAGCCGGCCGGGATGGTGCGGAC